>NW_027551566.1:3343279-3482989 GCF_008692635.1 Crocuta crocuta
TATATATTATGATGGGATCTAAAAACAAAACAAAACAATTTATCCTTAAGGAAACGTAGCTTTACATTACATATTAGTTTCTTTTAAAAGACCTATTATTTCTTTCTCTTATTCCAAAAGTGATAAATCCTTATTGCAGAAAATTTAGAAATATGCCTCAGCAAATAAGATAAAATTTACATCATCAATAATCTCACCGCCCAGGTTGTACTGTTGATATTTTGGTGAGCATCTTTCTAATTATGAGGATGAATGTGTTTGTGTATCTGCGTGTGTGTGCACGTGCTCACAAATAAAATTATGAGTGTATACTTCCGGAATTTAGTTTTTCCATTTAACAATGTCTTAGACATCTTGCCACATAAATAGTCTGCAACTACTACATTTTAATGTTGGAATCATTTTCCATTGTACAGTCCTGATGTGATTTATTTAATCAGTGTCTCTTTGTTTGACACTCAGGCTGACGTTTTATATTTAAAGCAGACACTAGTCCCGTGGGTCCTCACAACAGTACTGCACAGAATGTGGGTCAAATAGGGACTGTTTGACAGATGGGCCAATGGGAACGCTTCTTGTAAAGGAGATAAGATTAAGGCATATGAAGCATTACAAGGACAATTAAGTATTACAGTCTGTGAAACAGAACATAAGTTGTATTAAAGATGCCAACTTATCCCCCACTCCACAAATATTTCTTTAATGAACCCTCCTTCCACCTGCCCAGATCAATGGGCATTGTACCATGCCACCCTAATCTGGGGTCACAGTTGATTGAGCTAGGGTGGACACCTGGCCCAAGAGGAGTGAACCACTGGCTCTCCATACTTACAATCTGTGGGCCCTGGTTCAAAAGGATGATCTGGGTCAACCAAAGTCTTCTTGTCCCAAGAAGTAGAATAAGAGATTCAGAGGAAAGTTCCTAATCAGTCATAGGTGCCAATGGACATAGAGAGTTGAGGACAGCGGAGCCACCAGGGCCATTTGCACACCAAAGATATGAGAAGGTAAAGCTCAGAGGAAGAATACTGGGAAGGAAGGACTGGATAAAGATAACAGAGAGAAGCAAAGAAAGAGGGGCTAAGGAGGAAGAAAGAGTTGCAGAGACAGTAGAGGCCACCCCCATTCTAAGAACTGACCAATTCATAGCCATCCTGAAGCCTACTTAACTCAGCCATTTCTATTCCTTTCGGTATTCATATATAAATTTCCCATATGCCACCTGTATTTTGTTTTTCTTAAACTCATCTGAGTGTCGGTCTGTTCTTTACAAACAAATTATTCCTTACTTTACTATAAAAGCTACAGAAATGCATAGATGAGGGAATCAGTATGTGCTAGAATAGTACACAAAATATTCATGAAGAAAGCAAGAAATATTCAGGCCTTAAAAGATGTGTGAGATTTGGATGATGGATGAGCAGGAAGATGAGTAGTAATGATGGAACAAACATGGGAGATCTGAGCAAAGGTCTTTGTGAGTTCCCACACTGGGTCCCTTTCTAAAGTAGAAGGGGTATTGACAGTTGAGGAGGAAGAGCCTTGATGAAGACCAAGAGAGACTTCTGTTTCATCATGGAATCCCTGAACAGTCGCCATAGAATGTGAAGAAGCTAAATGCCCAAGGAAGAGCTCAACAGCACCTTTCCTGCTTTGACTGGGAACTTATCCCTGGAGGATATTGATCCCTCTCAGTGTGGGTAAGGAGTAGCTTAAAAAGTGATGTGGCGGGAGAAAGGCAAAGAGGTATTGCATTACATCTGAGCCATAATAGGACACATGGAAATCTACTGTGCTATAGTTTAGCCTTCCCCGTTGCCTCAGTTTCCCTACCTAGAGAATAAAGCTATTGTTACTTCTCTTCAACCATTTGCACATCAACTGGAGTCCCTCCACTAATTATACATCAGCCCAGTTAAAACTTCATCCTGGTGCCAAGAAAAGACTTCTCAGGATTGCTACGGAATGCGGTCAAAGGGAGATCAAAGAGAGAGCACCGCTTTGTCCTCCAGAGCATTAGAAAGTCAAGGACTCAAACATATCTGAGTGGAAATAATGTTGCAATGGAAAATTTCCAGTATGCAGCCAAAGAAGTCTCTAATGCTTCTAAACAGATATTGGTAGCAAGAAACATGATTTCTTCAAATCCCTTCAGTGTGAGTATTACTAAATGTTTAGATACATAAGGCATTGCTCCTCCCAGGAAATTGAAAATATGTGCCTTCATCCACACTTTGCCATTTAATTAAAAATTATAAATTAGACTTGGGGCACCTGTGTGGCTCAGTAGGTTGAGCAACCGGCTCCTGCTTTCTCCTTGGGTTGTGATCTCCTGGTTCAGGGGATTGAGCCCCTCCCCGCTATCAGCTCTGCGCTGGTGGCACCCTGCTTGGGATTCTCTCTCTCCTCCTCTCTCTGCCCCTCACCTGTTTGTGCTCTATCTCTGTCTCTGTCTCAAAAATAAATCAATAAACATGAAAAAAAGTTAGAGTTCGTTTCCAGTCCCAGCTTTGCCACTGTGAACATAAGTCAATCATTCCCCTCTCAGAGTGGGGGCGGGATGAGGTAATGGTGAAGATGCCATCCAGGACTAATGCCACGTGTCCCCTAGTCAGGCCTGCTCACTCGTCTAGGGCCAGGCGCATCCCGAAATAAGGGAATTTATGTTGGAAGAAACCTACTTCTTATCCTGCGGGTTCCCTGAGAGGACATGCAGTAGTCTGCCCATAGGGAGCAGCATTCACAAGACCACATAGCTGGCCCATCTCTCCTTCCCCTCTGCGGCTCCTCTCCAGTGCCCCTCAACCCTCAAGCGGATGATACTGTTTGTAATCCCTCCATTGTGCCCCATCCCAACTGCTTCCTGTGCAGTATGAGGCCGCAAGGGATGATCCCATCCACATGACTGTCTCCCTCTTATTTCTTTGACTCCCTTCTGCCGCATCCATGCGGTCATCTTGCTCCTTAGATGCATGAAGTTCCTTTCGGCCTCTGAGACCCAGCACTTGATGTCCGAAGGGCTTCACAGGATTTCGTATAGTTCTTTTTGTACAGTCGGCTCTGCTACAACACAACCAGTGTGATCCTAAAAACCACCGTGTGTGCAGCACCATGCCGTCAGAACCACCAGTCTTATGGTGGATGTGGGTATAGGGGCACAATGTTCAAAACCGTCAGTGACACGTCAAAAGGACTGGAACTGAATAAAATTTTAATAGATTGGAACCTAATAAAAATTGTAGTTTTGCACATGTATATTGTTAAGAAATATGTAAATATGACAATAAATGTGTTACTTAACCTTGAAAAAGGCCTGAAATTTGTTAGGGGAAGTGGACATCAGACAGGCTGTAGCTTGTGAGTTATTGTGAATGGGATAAAGGGAGTTTTCTGAAATCAGACAGGAATTGTACAGTTAGATGTGGACAGCATGGCTCACAGCGCATGCATTGAGCTGAGGAAGCTGGTGGATGTTTGGGGCCCATGTGGTTGCCTTTTGTGTATTCCTACTTGGCTCAGTTCAGCTGGGTGCACTTTTCTGTCCTTACCTAGCATCTTTACACATAAAATTGTGCATCAGCAAATTCAAAACTCCTTTCCTGCTATAGCAATCAGATTAGGGACAAATTCAAATTTTCAAAACAAGTGTGGTAGCAGGAGTGACTTGTCATTCAGCATTCAGCTACTACCTCTTCAGTCAGGCCTTCTTTCATGACCCAGTCAGAAGTGGCTTCCCCTCCACCACTTTGCGGCTCACCCAGCCCTGTAGGACTTATCGTTACCTAAAAGTTTCACTTTCCCTATAGAATTACCACTTGAATGGAGGGGTGCCTAGGTGGCTCAGTTGGTTAAGCATCAGACCTCAGCTCAGGTCATGATCTTGTGGTCTGTGGGTTCAAGCCCCACCTCGGGCTCTGTGCTGACAGTCTAGAGCCTGGAGCCTGCTTCAGATTCTGTGTCTCCGTCTCTCTCTGCTCCTCCCCCAACTCATGTTCTATCTCTTTCCATCTCTCAAAAATGAATAAATGTTAACAAAAATAAAATAAAATAAAATAATCTTAAATGGGATATGTTCTGGATTTTCACAGTTCCTCCTCATTAATGTCTGAGCCCCACCAAGGGGGGTTGATGTTGTCCCCTACTCTGTAGCACCCCACCTACTGTCCAGCAC
Organism: Crocuta crocuta; assembly: GCF_008692635.1. Classification (NCBI taxonomy): domain Eukaryota; kingdom Metazoa; phylum Chordata; class Mammalia; order Carnivora; family Hyaenidae; genus Crocuta; species Crocuta crocuta. The sequence goes on from NW_027551566.1 coordinate 3,347,451, forward strand.
AGGGTAACTGTAAATAACAAATATTTTAAAAATGAGTTTAGTTCCTTTGTTTTGTCACCACATATGAGAACTCCTGAGGAAGGGATTCTGGTCAGCAATGCCTTTCAATAAAAGTCAGCACGAAATTTTGAATGTTTTTTTCTACCCTCAGATTTTTTTCAGTGACTATTACTGCATAACAATTTGCTCCCAGTATAGAGAAAAAGACCATCATTTTATTATGTTCTCTAGCTCATGGGTCAGGAGTTTGTACAAAGTGCAGAGGTGGTATCTTGTTTTTGCTCTTCTATGTCTGGGACCTCCACCAGAACTTGAAGGCTGGAAGAGACTGAACAGCTGGGAGCTTGAATCACCTGAAGCAGGTTCCCTCACAGGTTTGGGGCCTGGCCTGGGCTGCTGCATAATTTAGGACTGCCAGCCAGAATGCCTACCTGCATATGGCTGCATATAGCTGGGCTTCCTCACAGCATGGCATCCTGGGGGTAGTTGGTGTCTTACATGGAGCTCCAGGGCTCTAAGCAATAGTATTCCAATGCACAAGGATGCCTGGGCTGCCTCTCCTGACCTAGCCTCAGATGGCACACAGAGCATTTCTGCCCTACTCTATCAGTCATATTGCCACAAGCGGTGGTACAATTTCTAAAATGACCCCCCAAAGATGCTCTGCCCTAATCCATGGAACCAGTGACAATGATGAGCTGTCAGCCCTGTGATTGTGTCATATTATATGGCACAGCTGACCATAAGATACGGAGATTATCTGGGTACCTGATCCAATCACATGTCCCCTTCAAAAGCAGAAAGACTTCTCTGACTGATGGAAAAAGAAGTCACAAAGCATAAATGTGGAGGGAAGAACTTCCAAACCAAGTGAAGGAGTTTAAAAAAGGAGGTGAGGTGAGGTCAAGAAAAACAACCCATAAAACAATAGAGAAAAAAGAAAAACTGGACAAATAAAAACCATAAAACAAGATGGTAGATGGTATAGCCATCCAATGGACAGAGCTACAGGGTAATGCAAACAAGTGGCCTGCAGTAACTCAGTACAAAATGCAAGAATCTCAAAAATATAATGTCGAGGGGCTAATCAAATCCCAGAAGAGTACGTACAGTATGAATCAAATTGTAAAGTAAGCAAGCATGATACCTACATATGTAATAAAATTATAAATAAAAGCAAAGTAGCCATAAACACCAAATTCAAGATAGTGATCGCCCTGGGTAGGGATGGGAGGTGAGTGCGATAAGGGAGGGTCCACAGGAGCTTCAAAGAAATCGTGAATATTTCAATTCCTAAAGTTTATTTCTTTATTTTTGAGAGAGACAGAGTGCATGTGTGCACATGCTTGTGTGAATACACACACACATGGGGGAAGGGCAGAGAGAGAGGGAGAGAGAGAGAATCCTAAACAGGCTCAGCACAGAGCCCAACGTGGGGCTGTAGCTCACTGTGAGATCATTACCTAGGCCAAAATCAAGAGTCAGATGCTCAACTGACTGAGCCACCAGGCACCCCATTAATATTTCAATTCTCTTTCTTTTTTTAAATTATTTCAATTCTTAAGCTGGGTGGTGAGTATAAGGTCTTATGCTTGTGTCATTCTTATTATTACAAAAATTATTTTGCATTTATTTAATTTTGTAAAGTTAAGACAGATTGAACAAAAGGTGCTCCCAATTCCCTCCTCTTAACTTGGTTGGGAGATCTAATGTGTTTTTCCTAAAGACACTAGGGAATGAATCGTCATCACAAACAGAACTCAAGTGCCCTGATTCCCAGAATATTATGTGATGATGACCCGGTACTCCCTGGTAGGTTCTAAATGTCTGTGATGTGTCTGTGCAGGAACATGAAGCCAATTAAAATGGAAGTGTTTCAACTGGAGAGTACTTTTAATACCTAAAGATTTATTACTTTTGAGTTAAAATAATTGGGATTCCCTAGTCAGGTCTTCTAACACCTCCAAGTTGCAAAATTCCTGAAGTAAATTTCGACTGAACAATTTCAAACCTTAAAATAATGAGGGACCACGTGTGATGTTGAGAAAGCAGAGGGTAGAATGGAAGCCTGGGTGTTTACCGGGGGGGTGGGGGGTGGGGGGGGAATGTTCACTGGGTTCTACACAGTGAGAGAGAAGAGCTCTAAGCACAGCACATTGTCATGGAGATGTAGTTGGGGCCTCACAGGGTGAGCCCTCCAGGACAATGATGGGGACACAGTGACACTAAAACCTCGCGTGACAGCCCCTCCACACCCACACTTGCCAACTTTGCAGGATGTCCCATCTTCTCCCAGGATTACACACCTCTGAAAATGGGCCTCCGTCATCCATCACCTGCTAGGGTACAGACATGGAGCCGTTAGAAGATACTGCCAGCTGCCAGCACCCACCCATGTCCCCTCTGCACTCCCCATTCCCACAGACACCATGCACAAGATAGCAGGTGACTCTGCTCTCTCTGGGCCCCAGAGCCTGATCAGCCCAAAATTGCTACAGAAACAATGCCCCTGAAAACAGTGACCACACTAGATGCTTTATCTCATGGATCATCTATTTAAACCTCCAACAACCCTGTAAGGCATGGTTATTCAGTTGGCATTTGGAAAAACTGAGGCTCAGAGAGGTTAAGTACATTGCTTCAAGACACCCAGCCCAGAAGGGGCAATGCTAGAACTGTAACCCAGACCAGCTGAATCTGGAGGCCCAGTTCTTAAGCAGGAAGCCAAAGGAACTATTCCAGATCTGAGTAGATGAGTTCTTCTGTTTCCTTTTTTCCTTTCCTCTTCCCATCCTTCCCCCTCCCCCCCCACCACCTTTCTAGCAATGTTCTAAGTGATTTTGTTTGTTTGTTCACTAAAGAATATATATTGTGGTAAGATCACTTAACATGAGTTCCATCCTTTTAAATTTAAAGCGTGCAATACATTACTGTTGACTATAGTTACAATGCTGTTCAGGAGATCTCTAGAGTCTGCTCATCTTACATAACTGAAACATTATGCCCTATCAATTAACAACTTGCCATCTCCCTCTCCCCCCAGCCCCTGGTAACCACCATTCCAGTCTTTGCCCTTATGAATTTGACTATTTTAGAGAACTGTAAATGGAATCGTGTGGTACTTGTGTTTCTGTGACTGGCTTATTTCACTTAGCAAGATGTCCTCAAGCTCCATCCATGCTATTGCGTATTGCAGAATTTCCTTCCTTTTCCAAGGCATAATGGTATCTCATTGTGTGTCTATGCCACCTTTTCTTTATCTGTATATCTGTCTATGAGCATGAACATTGTTCCCATTTCTCAGCTATTTTGAATAGTGCTTCAATGAACATGCGAGGCTGACATTTTGTCTGAGATCCTGATTTCACTTGATCTTAGCCAAAAGGCCGAGAAGCAATTGAGATCCTGATTTCAATTCTTCTGGATAAATACTCAGAAGCAAAATGGTTGAATCATATGGTAGTACTATTTTTAATTTCTTGAGGAGCCTCCATACTGTTTTCCATAGCTGATGCACTATTTTGCGTCTCTACATCTTCACCAATATTTGTCGTCTTTTGTTGTTTTATAATACCCATCATTAGAGGTGGGGGATGATATCTCATTGTGATTCTGACTTGCATTTCTCTGATGATTAGTAATGTTGAGCATCTTCTCAAATACTTAGCCATTTGTCAGCTGGAGCACTGGTGGTTCAGTGGTAGAATTCTCACCTGTCATACACTTTGGCCATTTGTAGGTCCTATGAAAAAATGTCTATTCATGGTTTTTTGTTCATATTTTAATTGGGTTCTTAGAGGCGTTTTGTTGTTATTGAGTTGGATGAGTTCTTTATTTTGTCTATTAACCCTTCATCAGATAGATGGTTTGCAAATATTTTCTCCTATTCCATAGGTTTTATTTCCCACCATTGGTCGCTTCCCTTGCTGTGCAGAAGCATTTAGTTTGCTATTTACTTCTGTTCTTGTTGCCTTGTACATTCAGTGTCATAGCCACGAAGTCATTGCCAAGACCAATGTCTTGAAACCTTTTTTCCCTATTTTCTTCTAGGAATTTTATAGTGTCAGGTCTTACATTCAAATATTTAATCCATTTTGAACTGATTTTTGTATATGGTGTAAAATAATGTTCCTTTTCAAGTGGCTCACTGAAGTGACAATAGCACTGGAGACATTGCAGAGTTTGAAATAACTTCTCCCCTTTCTCCAACTGCTGCCAAGAAGAATTTCACATACTACTATTCTTCTGACTAAACCATACGAAACTTGGTGCAGTCTTTTATATGAGAACACTCCTCCTTGTGGTCGTGTTTTGATTCCTGCTCTGCCACATCCCGTGTACCCTCAAATGGACAAGACACACAACCAGTCTAAAGCTTAGTTTCCCCACCTGTACAATGGGGTTAAAGGTACCTATGCAACAGGCCAGTTTCAAGTGCGCAAATGCTTAAACCAGATGATGTAATTGATTAACAGTAAAGCACTTTATGAATAATAGTTTATGGTAGTGCTCCTTAAGAACCATTATGTGCCATGAAATTTTAAAATGCAAGCTTTGGAGTGAGATAGACAGCACTGGGAGATTGTGTGAGATCTTGGGAAGGAGCTTTCCCTCTGAGCCTGCATTTTCAGCGTAAGTAACACTTCGCCCCTATTGGGATGATGTATGGAAAAGCATGTGGCACAGTTGACACACAGCCTGGAAAAAAGGTAGTTTCAGTAGCAGTAGGATTTATGGTCTCAGTGTGACCCTGTGGCTTTACACACAAATTTGATGACTGGAATTTAGAGGCATTATATAAACATAATTTCTAGCAGCCAGAAACTCAGAGTGGCACTTCAGGGAAATGATAAAAGCCAACTTACTCCTCCCCGTGTTCAGAGGCTGCAGTGCTGGGACTCTGCGTTCCCAACCTGAGTGGTCGTGTTCATCTTCTCATCCAGCCCGATGGTCAGCACACTAACATCATCATTATGAATCTCAGTAAATGCTTTTAAATAAGTGCCATGGAGAAATAATAATTCTGTCCAGCTTGTCCATGACTCTGAACCCAGAGGCATAGCAACCTCATGTCCAGCTACCTGATCCAGGCTGACCCCCCACGTCTGTATGTATATAGACACCTACCTCTTGCATATATAGATTTCCATTAGCTGTTGATACATTGCAAAGTATGGCATGTTGTTTCACCTCTCCCCTTTAATGATGCTGCATGTCAGATGTGTTGTGAATAAATCTGGCTTTTTACATGGTCCAAGTAAATTACTTTAAAGGGCATTTACTGATAATATACACCTAATCTACCATATTTTATAATATGCAAGGAGACATCCAATCTCAAACTACTCATATGTAAATTTTAGTCTATCATATTGAGGTAGAGAGAATCTGTAAAAATTATTTATGCATAACCCTGCAGGCTTTAACCTGGGTCAAGTAAAGATCCAGAATTGCATAGCTATCATGCTGATCAGCAGGCAGCTGAATACTGGGGTGACATGCTATGACCACCACCTTGGCTTTCCAGACTTCCACCTCAATTTTCTCAACTCAGGGAGCCCATTAGGTTCTGTCTCTCCTCAACCACACTGACCAGCCCCCTCCTCTGTTTCACTGCTTTCACCCAGCAAGCTGGGTAATCATGTGTTTCCTATCTCTTTCTCACTGTCCTTTCCAATATGCAATGAACCACTTTTCACATATTCTATCCATTTTTGTTGTTGTTTTAGGTGGGAGGATAAATCTGTCCCTTGCTCTAAAAATGAAACCTGCTCTCATTGATTTCTGTCTAACTCTGTAGCCAACCTATGGTTGCAATTGACAAATGAGTGAAGTTCTGTTATGAATGCTGGTTGGTATTTTGGTTCACAGTAATGAGTAAGACAAAAGTGGTACAAAGCCATGTGCTGGAATGCCACTTTGTTTATCAATGATGTGAGCGACTTCTTTCCTGAAAAGAATAATAGGTTTCAAGTATTAGGAGAAAATGTCTTTTTAAGCTTTGTGCTATTCATAATGTAGCAATTACAGATGTGGCATGCTTTTAAGTTTAATTTGCCTTATTAATATTTTCTCCATCACCTTTTATTTTTTTAAAAAGTTTATTTATTTATTTTGAGAAATACAGAGAAAAAGAGTAAGCAAGCATGAGCAGGGAAGAGGGCAGAGAGAGAGGGAGAGATAATCCCAAGCAGGCTCCAGGCCGTCAGAGACGGATGTGGGGCTTAAACCCACGAACTGTGAAATCATGACCTAAGTCAAAACCAAGAATCACAGGCTTAACTGACTGAGCCACCCAACACCCCTTAATTTTTTTAAAAGGCTTCACATCCAGCACATAGTCCAATGAGGGGCTTGAGCTCACAACCCTGAGATCAAGACCTGAGCTGAGATCAAGAGTCACCACCCACGCACCCTTCCATCACTTTTTAAAGCCTAACCTATCACAAAACAACAAACCAAACCCATTTTACAGCATTTACTCATTTCCTTGGTATACATATACAACACTATCACAAATGATTTCAAGATACCAATGTGATGTCACTGAACATGGGGTTGGGAAGAGACGCACAGTAGACACCATGAGATGGGCTTTTCCACTATGTGATACAAGAGACATAAATGACTCGAGAGCATAGATTATAGTAAAATAATTAAGAAGTGATGAGTGATGATTATTTGTTTCCTTTACTTTTAACATAGTATACTTCATTGTAAGTTTATGTAATTTGAGTTACTTGCAGAATTCCTGATGATTTACCAAATGGCTCTTGTGAGCTAGCTAGGATGAGCCAGGTTTGCCCAACACTGGATGTGGCCTGAGGATTGGGCTTCAGATATGAGTCATAACACAGGCAGGCAGATGCAAACTCATCCTTGCAGAAGATAATTCTTGTTCCTGCATTTTGCAGGGGAAGTATTCATTTGCTAAATGGAGAAAGTGGACAAGGGTAACTGGCTGAAGAGAGCAAGCAGGAGCTAACAGTCCCAATCTGAAGCTCCCCCTGGGTTCTGAGATGGTATCAGAAGAGCATGGGGAACAAACAAGAACTCTGAGTTCAGAGAGGAGGGGGCAAGATGGCGGAGAAGTAAGGAGCTCCGTACTTGCACTCACGCCCATACATCACACGGAAAAGATCTGAAGCCACCGGAAACCTAACAAAACCTGAGAGATTGGGAGAAAAAGGACGCAGAATCCACTGAGAAAGCTTTCTAACGTGAGTGCGAACTGGGGAAGATAAAATCAGGCCAGGATCGGAGACTCCAGGGTCGGAGGCGATCCCCCTCTACCCTCTATGGGGAGTGAGAGGAGAAAAAGAGAGAGTCCGAAACAGAAAAACCTCCGCTCGGGGCATAGAAAGACCATACTTACCAAATACCTGCACGCCAGGTCCCCTCGCGCCAACTGGTCCCGGTGGGGCTGAGCACACAGACTGCTTCTTTGTGCTGGCTTCTGGCGGGCTGGACTTCTGAGTAGCGACGCGCCAGCCGCCATTGTCCTCCCGGGTGGCTTGGGTCCCTGAAAGAACCACGCGCAGACACCGGGCGTCCGCGCTCCTGGCTGGCTGGAACTCTAGAGGGAAGGCAAAGAGCTAAAAACTGGGAAATTTGCCTGTGAGTTCGTGTTTCGGGTGACGAGCCATAGAGGGACCTGGTTTTCCTCACTCCAGCGGGCTTGGGCTCGGAGCGCCCAGCAGGCAAGCCCCCGCCCATGCGCACCAGCCTGACCCAGGGAAGGAAGCAGCAATTCTGACTCCACCCCCAGAGCTCGGCAGGGGGCCTGGAATTGCCCGAGGGGGTTGCCTGGGAAGCTGTGTCTAAGGCAATTTCAGCGGGGCACGCGGACTGGGATTTGGAGATTGGGACTGGCCTGAGTTGAAGAGTGCAACCAACTTTGGCTGTTCCCCCCGGTACGGGGAGTTTACAAGCCCAAAAAAGTGAGGTGCAGCTCTTGGTTCAAGAAGGGACTGGAGCACCATCACTCTCCTCCCCACAACCGCCAAGGCAGAACTCCCGCCTAAGGCATTGGATCACGCCACTCCCATCCCTCCTTGAGAGCTGCCCTCCTCCTTTTTTTTTTTTTTGTTTCTTCTTTTTTTCTTCTTCTTTCTCTTTTCTCTCTTTTTTCCCCAGAACATTGACCTGATTAACTCTGGTTGCCGGCTTGCTTAAACAATCATAATGAGTCCATTCTGTAGATGTAAATTCTACACATACCGACATTTTCATCTCTTTCTCTCAGGAGTAATTAGACTATATAGTTTCTCCAGATAATACCAGCATCCTTCTCTCACCTATCCAAGCATATTCTACCCTTTACCTCTTGAAAAAAGCTTCTTATCCCTTCTGCCTGTTCATTCTATTTCCAATTTTGCCTCATCTCCACCCTGTCTTCTCTCTCTCTATGCTCTTCAACCAGAGATGCATACACACGGCTATTTAACTGTATCTGGGAAATCCGGTTATATGCTTTAAACCGTTCTTCATCTATCGGTTTTCTTCTTTTTTTCTTTTCTTTTCTCCTTTTTGACCCTTTTATGTATTTTATACTCCCTATTATTCGCCCTCCCTCCTCCGTCTTTTCTCTTAACTTTTTCGTTTTCCCTCTCGCTTTGCATGTTAGTTGAATCAGCCTGTGCGTTTGTGTGCTCCTGCTCCCTGTGTGTTTGTCTGTCTGTTTTCTTTTCCAGGGCTACCTCAAGAAACAAGCTAGAGTNGTCCACAAGAAACTCATTTTAGACTGGAAGATACCTTCAGATTAAAAGTAAAGGGATGGAGAAATATATATCATGCTACAGGAAATCAAAAGAAAGCCGGAAGAGCTATACTTATATCAGACAAACTGGACTTTAAATTAAAGACAATACAGCTCAGAGCCTGGAGCCTGGTTCAGATTCTGTGTCTCCCTCTCTCTCTGCCCCTCCCCCACTCATGCTGTCTCTCTCTATCTCTCTCTGTCTCAAAAATAAATAAAAATTTTAAAAAAACAATTAGTGCCTCAGATTCTCCAATAGAGTTGTGGCAATGAGTAATTGTGCTGATGCATGCCATATAATGAGAAAAGTTCCAGGTGTGCAGGCACCAGAAAAAGAAGTAGCCAGTGTTTATAGCCCCATCCCAGACAAAGTCCTTCTGTGAGCACTCTGGATTCATCCTGATCAATTTCGTGCTGATGTTAACTTCTAAGAAACTTAGACATGGGACACAAATGCCACCTCCTCTCCCTCTAGGAACACCTGAAAATCAAATTCATTTTTCTATCTCAACAGCACAGCCATGCAGGTAGCGGGGTGGCAGAGGGGACCTATTCAGGTGCATCACTTCTCAAGGCATATTCAGGGACATCACCATGTTGGCAGCTTGAAATCAGCATCATGGGAGTGTTTATACCATAGAAATTGACAAATACTACAAATTAGGGCTTTTTTGTCCAGAGAGCTAGTTGTTAAGCATTTATCAGCACGCCACTGCTCCTTCTTACAGCCTTTCTGACCAAGGCAGTTTAATTTGTCTAATGGAAAGGATGTCTCATACTTCACTTCGAGAAAATCAATCTCTTTCCAGCAAGACATTAAAGACAATAATGTAATCTGTCCAATCCCATTACCAGATCATAGTCCTACTAAAGGAATGAGCAAAACTAACCTGATGCAAACAGTTTCTCAGGGTGGTTTTGGAAAGAAGTACACAAATTCAAGATAATCTCATACCTAACGTATTGTCACTAATATTGGCTTCTCTAGAACTTAGCAATTTATAGGAACTTGAAATCATGCAGAGCTCTACCTCCAGGGGATCTCATGATCAGAGGACATCATGAAGGCACCAGTGACAGCTTTCTGGGTCCTTTCACAGACAGATGGCTCCTACCATGTTTCTCATTCAAAGACAGTGAGGCCCAGAAAGGAGAGAGTCCTGGCAAGATCTCTAAGTTCATCTGAGGAGGATCCCCAAAGCAGACGTAAGTATGCTTTAAGTATGCAATTTTATGCATCTTTAAGTATGCAATTCTCCCTTATGTTAAGCTAGAGTGGATTTCCAAGAGGCAGATCTAAGAAGAATGAATGAATGTAGTTTATTGTATTATTGGCCACAATTTTTTACCCCTCTATACATGTCTTTTGTTATATGTCTTTGCAGTCTTTCCCACTAAAAGGTGCCCCTCACCTTGACTTTAGGCTTGTCCATGTGACTTGCTTTAGCCAACAGAACAAGGTGAAAGTGAGCCTATGGCTTACAAGGCCTCAGCTATCACCATAAGAAGAATACACCTGGCTAGACTACTGGTCTAAGGAGCATGAGAAATATGTAGAATAGTACCCACCTCCAGCCATTTTAGCTTGATGCTGAGACATCCCAGTCTATCAAAAAGAAGGGCTTCGCAGTAAAGCCCAGTCTGGATCAGCCAACCCCCAGTCAACCTCAGACATAAAAGTGAGTCCAACTGGGGTCCTCAGATGCATCCCAACCCATATGCAGGTTGCTGTTGTGTGTCACCAAGACTGTATGGTTGTTGTTTTTTTTATATGGCACTATTATAAGTAAAACAAGCAGTAAGAAGAAAATCATCTTTCCCTTACTAATTATAAGAAATATTTTTTAGATGTTTAAAAGAGTTTAAACCATAAAATCTTTGGAAGTTTAGGTTTTCATATTCATTTTATAATCTCCAAAGCATAACTCCTGTGCCTGGCACACAGTTGGTGCACAACAAACATTTCCATATGCTTGTGTATCAGGGAGGTTGGCTACATAGAGCTGTCTTTATAAAATGTCTCATTAGGTAGAGAGCTTTCTATCACTAGAGATAAAGTAACATTGTTTGTGTTTCATTTCTAGAATACAATATGAGGCTTTTTTTATTAAGTGGTCAGATTAATCAGGACTCATTCACATGGAATTTACAGAAAAGGTGACTCATACTGACTTATTTTCTGGCTCACAAAGTTAAAATGTCAAAGGGTATATCAGGTTTGGATCACATTGTCAGGACTCAGACTGTCTGCCCCTGGCTCTGGATTGTTCTGTGTTGTGACCAAAGGTTGGCAAACAGCTAAATCTGTATTTCCTCCAGGAGCAGTGGTTTAGTATTGGCCAATTCAGTGCTTATGGTGACTTTATAGAACATAACCACCACCACCACAAATAACAAGAGGTGACCATGTGTGTGTCTGGATGTGTGTGTGCACGCGCACACATACCCAATTTGGTTTTTGATTTCTTGCCTATGGCAGTTTGGAAGCCACAAACTAGAAGGCACCAACAAGAGCAAAAAGTAACCAAAAAACTTACAGCAACACAATTAGGGAATCCGCAAAAAGCTCTATACACCAGCTCAAAGACCCAGAACCTACAGCATCAGAGGGAACACACATTGTTGATCTCTTACTTGTGTGCAAGATACTCAGCTTGGCTCCCTAAGTGATGTGGAGGAGTGTATGTGAACACCTGTCCCTGAGGAGCTTACTGTTCAACAGGAAAGGTAAAGGGCCTGCACAGATACATAGAATGTTAGGAAGAGAGAGATCAGGACCACAGGAATTACATCAACCTCAAATTAAGTACTTCCAAAGGACAGAGAGAGGGGGGAGGAAACCACTTTGCTATTTCATTGTATGAACTTAGACAAATCAGTTTATTCTGGACTTCATCCATTCATTCAACAAGTATTTTTTGAGTGCCTGCTGCATGTCACCCAGTCCGCGTACCTGGCACTATGATTTAAAAATCTGGATTCATGATTAATTTTTAAATTAGAATTGCATGGCAAAACCTCCAAGTCTTAGGTCTAGGAGCATATAGTGAAAGTGAAGTTTGTGCTCTTCAGGGCTCAAGATGGCCCCCTGGAGCCCTCCAGTGAAGTGGTCTCGACTAAGTGCCCACTCAAGGTCAATGATGACCCCTCTGACAGGAAGCACCACACTCAATGGGATTCTTACTCTGAGAAGTTTGAAATATTCCCAGGTATAGTCTCTGGTTCCATTGAAGAGACTGGACATACACAAAAGGCTTAAGTGCCTGGGAATGGGTAGAGAGGCTAAGGAGTGGGAATTAAGCTATAAATTATTTTTGTGCTCTTGAAAAAGAGTGTTGCCCTCCCACTGAAGATCACGTCTCCCATATGCCCCATAGGATAATTCAGAAATTGCGTTTTGCATCAAGCCACCATTAATAAAGTGGTCATTGGATTCCACCACAGCAACTCTCCTTGGATACTGTTTTTTCATAAGCCTTGTAGGCTCATAGGGGATTCTGGTAGAAGGACCCTGATATGTCTGTGCTATTGGTTATATCAGGTCTCTGAAACTTCAGCCTTCATTCAACGCATCAGGGAGCCAGTGGCTTAAGTTTGGGGAGGACACAACACTGAAAAAGAAGAACTGGATTTCGGGGCCAAAGGAGGTCCTTTCCCCTGACTTTTCGGTAAGGCCACTCTTGCTTTCTGCCTAAACCTTACTCCTATCACAACTCTCTGAACGAATGTGTGTGTTAGAGAATTTGCTGGAAAAACACAGTCTTCCAGGTGAACAGAGGAAAAGAGAATGATATGAATATCACCTGGAGGGGGGTGCTGACTTCTCCTAACACTTCTAACAGCCCCGCTCAATCCTGTGAGGCTGTGGTGGGTAGGCCATCTCCAAACATGGCTCCCCAGTGAACACCATATGTGATATTCGTACCCCTTAAATCTGGGCTGGCCCTGTGACTCACTTTTTGACCAGTAGACTGTGGTGGAAATGACATTATGCAAATTCCATGGCTAGGTTACAAAGAGCCTCACAGCTTCCACTTGGGTTTCTTAAGAGACACACTGTAGAGAAAGCCAACCAAGATGGTAAAATTCTGACTACCCTGATACCATGGTGCTGTGAGGAAGCCCAACCTGATGGTGTGGAGAGAGAAAGAGAGAGAGAGAGAGAGGTCCAGCCAGTCACCAGCTCCTTCAGGCATCCACCTGAAGCACCAGGCACGACAGTGAAGAAGCAGATCTCACTGCGGACTGTTAAAGGATGCCTCCAAAATGTCCTCATCATCAGAGCTGTCTCCAAGGTTTAAATCCCTGGGAAAGCCTGATACCTGGGGAGAGTGTAAGTGGGGTGTCCAGCCCATAATAAGCCATCCGTCTTCTTTCTGGGCATCTTGGGGTGCTGAGTATCAGCAAAAGCACCAGATCCAGTGCAAGAGGCAAGCCTTACAACAACGTACCTACCGCTGGCTCCTCTGGATTTTTGGAAGGCAAGGTTGGCTTCCAGGGAGCCTCCACTGGCTCTGCAGCAGGACAAGCAGGGAGGCTGGGAGAATGGGCGGACGGCAATCAAGAGAGGGGGTTACTATGTGGAGCATGAAGTCAGTATCTAGATGCTCCTTGGCATTTGGCACCATCAAGCCAAGCATCAGCCTTGGCCAAGAAGTCTGAATATAAAATAAAGCAAATATTCCAAATTTTGGTCACTCTCCTTTCTTACAAACATCATGCCTCCTTTACTATTTAAAATCTCTCCTCTCCTAGAGCTAAAAGCAGTTCTCAAAACAATGTAACCCAGTGAGTCCCACTTCTTAGCATTACCTGAGAATCTCCTTTAAAAACGTAAAATTCCTGGAGTGCCTGGGTGGCTCAAGTTGGCTAAGCGTCCAACTTGCAGTTTCAGCTCAGGTCATGATCTCAGGGTTCATGAGTTCGGGTCCCATGTTGGGTTCTGTCGACAGTGCAGAGCCTGCTTGGGATTCTCTCTCTCCCTCTCTTTGTGCCCTGCCTTGTTTGCTCTCTCTCGCGCACTCTCTCTCTCTCTCGCTCTCTCTCAAAATAAATAAATAAACCCAAAATAATTCTTAAAATTCCTAGCAATGACCACCCCCAAGACCACTCAGATCTCAACCTCTGAGGATGGGGTCCAGCTTAAGTACTTTTGGAAGTTCCCCAGGGGACCCCAGTGTGCAGCCCAATGTAGGAACTATGGACTGGGCCATAGTAAGGCTTGTAGGAAATTCATACTTCCTGAGCCTGTAAGTCTACCATTCAGAGATGAGCATTAAGGTTTATGTTTAAGAATGATCATCACAGCAATGTTTATACTAGTAAATATCTGGAACCAACATAAGGGTCCAATGGAAGATTGGTTTAGTAAATTATGGTTTATCCTGCTTTGAAATATTATGTAATATGTCAGAAATGTACTTAAAGAATATTTCAGGACATGAGAAAATTCTCTGGAGATATAATTATAACCCAAACTTTGTAAAGTATATACACACAATTATATAAGTTTAAGCATATTAATAGGGACTATAGTACTATTTCTAGGTCCCAGAATTTTGCAGGGATTTCCTTTCATATCCTTCTTTGTACCTGTTGAACTTTTTCAGGAACATGGTCATGTTGGTCAGTGTGGGGTGGGGGAGGGGAGAAAGGTATGAAAAGATGTACAAGCAAGCTTTATAAAGAGGGTAGAAAAGAGTTTCAGCATCCCCACAGCCAGGCCTCAGCAGACTGGTGGGACATGCAAGATCAAGGCTATTCAGGGTAAAACAAGTTCAAGCAATGTAATGCTGGTCCCATGACTCCCTGGGTCACTAGTCTAATGCTTTACCATTTTGGTGAGACAACTACTTACCATTGATGATTTTGCTTTCCCTAGGGTTACCAACTAATTACATGTTTCCTATTTTAATTTAACAAGAGCAGATATGATTGGGGTAACCAGTTGACATCAAGGACCAGTACATTAGATAGACCTCTTCAGTCAATCGTTCTATTGACTGGCCACTTTGGATGAAACCCTCATCCTTGCTCCAACCGCATATGGCTAGAACAGTCAAGTCTTCTTTCTTTCTTTTTTTTTTAATGTTTTATTTATTTCTAGGAGAGAGAGAGACAGCGTGAGCAGGGGAGAGTCAGAGAGAGAGGGAGTCACAGACCGAAACAAGCTCCAGGCTCCGAGCCGACAGTCAGCACAGAGCCCGACGCGGGGCTCGAACCCACGAACCGCGAGATCATGATCTAAGCGAAAGTCGGACGCTTAACCGACTAAGCCATCCAGGTGCCCCAAGTCTTCTTTCTTGCACATGGGCAAGCTTCTCAAGGCAAGAATCTGTGGAATCATGTGAAAGTGATTTGCTACGAAGACTTCTTGGAAAACCTGCTAAGGGACTGGAAAAGTGGGATCAGTGTGCAGCATCCAGCAAAGTTCAATGGGGGGATTTTGGCTCATTCCCACAGGGGAGCTTAGGAGATGTGTAGGGGTTGTTGGAATTGTGGGTGTGGGGAGGGCAAGATAAGAGCACTAGAGAATCTTATACCTTCACACCCACTGTCATTGGTTGAGAGTAAGCCACTGCAGGAGTTAAATTCCCAGGCACTTGTGAGTTCCCATTTTCCCTTGACTTGGAAAGGACAGTCTACCAGGGAAGAAGCTCAGGTGCTGACTGTTGGAAGTGAAGCCCACCAGGGTGAGAGGCGGTGTGTGAAGATGACACTACATCATGTGCTGCCACGGGCCCAGCCTGCCCAACTGAACTTGAGATGGTCACAAAGGCCACAGTGGAGCCTTCCACAGAATTAGCCTCAATCCTTTGCCAAAAGACTCTAGATGTTCTCTGAGTTTACCTCATTGTGTCAGAGCTATTTTCTCTTGATCTTTGATAGAGGTGTAATCAGGACACCAGCCGTAATTCAGAGGAGGAAATAACGATACAAGTCATCTCCGATGGGGTGGCTAAGGGAGATCGTTCTGCTCCAAGCAATTCTCCTGAAGTCTCATTCTTCACCTAAGGATGTTCAAGTACCACACTTCATGCCTCCTCCCTAAATCCTCCTCCTCAACTTTTGTTTCTGTTGGAACAACATCATTCACAATACCCAGGTGGGTGTTCACTGAACCTTTTCTTCCATTTTCTGTTCCAAGCACAGATAATTATGCACGTCAAGTTAACATGTGGAGGTAAATATTGTAATTTAGCTTCAGGGATATTACACATCATGTTTTTTTTTGTTTCTTCTGCCTCAGCAGCGACACAAAGAGCATTGTATCTCCTCCTGGAGGGGCTTGGAATATTCTGGAGGACACATAAATCAGGTTTTTAATTTTAAAAATCACTTCTGAGCCCTGCCAATAACATCCCTCCTCTTTTGAATAGCAGCATTATTTGTGACATCCGGTGGCGGGCCACTCAGCCTGTGAGTCATGCATCAGCAAGACGTATGCTCCAATGGCATTAGGAAATGACAAGCAACCCCACCATCAAATGCAGAACATTTACTTGCAGATTTAACAGGAAGCTTTCTCCAAAGGCTCCTAAATCAACATGGCCAATGGTCATGCCATTGCCAATTCATATTTTTGCTCGAAAAATGCTAGGGATCATTTACGTGTGAATTCTCACCTGGCTCCAGGAAGGGAGAAAGGAGGTCACAACAGGTTGACTTCTCCCTAGGCTGGAGGACAACATTCAGACTGAGCAAATGAATGGGGTTTGCCTAATACAACCCAGCAACTGACTCAAACAGACAGAATTTGAACTGGGGGCTGTGCTTCATGAACACCTCCTGAATGATCTATATGGAGTAGGATCTAGCATGGTAGACCTCCTGCATGGGCTCTAGAATGCAACATGGAGTCTCCCCCACTATTATTCCAAAAGTAACCTTGAATAGAACCCTAAAACTATGAATAATTTAAAAAATTGGCTTCCATTCCCTACAAACCTGCCAGGGAATTAGGGAGAGGGTAACTGAGCAGCCTGGGGCCATGAATGAATTTTATGATTTTAATAAATACTCATTCACAAGAACATGTGCTGAGTGGTCAGGAACTGTGTGTGCACATGGCTAATCCACCCTTGGGTGGTTGGAAATAAAAAACTGGGAGTGGACCCCTTCCTCTCTACATTGAGAGGTGTTGGTGTGGGTTCCAGTGTGTCCTTAGCTTGGCCGGACTGCGTGCCTTGGACAACTGATCCCTCGTTCAATTTCCAAAGTCCTGCCCTTAGTCAGGAAGCTGAGTGTGCCTTTCTCTGGAAACTGATTCTATGAAGAGCAGGGAATGTTTACACTGGAGTTTAAGGAACACTCTGATTTGAAAAGAAAAATTAGGGCACCTGGGAGGAGAAGGGAACACATTATTTTAAAGTTAATTAAACATGTTTTATTTAGTACCTGCCAGGTGCAATGTAGGGAGGGAATATAAAGTTTAAGAAATCCCCATTTTCAAGAGGTTTGTGATCCCAGAGGGTAAAGAAGTTTGCAAGTGAGTTGATAGAAGGCCGCACACGAGAGGGAGTCAGAGGCACAGCCTCAGGTACACTGGTACAGAGCTTGGAGAAGGCAGTCCCCACTGTGGGGTGGAACCCACATTTGAGCGAGGCGATCCAACAGGAAGAACAGATGCTTGTACAGCCCTTCCCAGAGCCATTACAAGGACCTCACCTCTGCTCACCCATGAAATCCTCACATCAATGCCATAAAGAGGGCACCACTGTTAATCTCACTTCACAGAGGATTAAAGTGAGGCACAGGATGATAAAGCAAAATACCCTCATACTCTGCCTGGAGGTGACTTCTCAGCTCTTTTTTGTCTCTTCATTTTTCTTCCTGTTACTAACTCAACCTCGGACTTGGGCTACACACTGCAATTCAACTCAGCAAGTGTGTCTCAGATTTCAAGTGTATACCAGACAGGTCAGCATGGGGTCAGGAAGGATAAAGGCTGAGCACCCACTATCAAGGAGTCTACAGTCCAGCGATAAAGATGAATCTGGGTATGGGCTTAGCTCTGATTCACAGTGGAAAGCTCCATATGCTGTGACTAGGGAAGGACAGTTGAATTGTCAGGATAAATTTGAAATAATGAACAGAGGCTGTGCTTCCTTTTCCCTATCTTTTTTTTTACGTTTTATTTATTTTTAGGAGAGAGAGAGAGAGAGACAGCATGAGCAGGGGAGGGTCAGAGAGAGAGGGAGACACAGAATTGGAAACAGGCTCCAGGCTCTGAGCTGTCAGCACAGAGCCCGACGCGGGGCTCAAACCCGCGAACCACGAGACCAAGGCCTAAGCAAAAGTCAGATGCTTAACCGACTAAGCCACCCAGGCGCCCCCATCCCTATCTTTTTTGTTAAGAGAGGGAGAGAGAGCAAGTGGGGAGAGTGGCAGAAGAAGAGGGAGGGAGAGAGAGAGAGAAAGAGCGAGAGAGAGAGAGGAGAGAGAGACAGAGAGAGAATCTTAAGCAAGTTCCATGCTCAGGGCAGAGCCTGACTCAGGGCTCAATTCCATGACCCAGGATGAATGACCTGAATTGAAATCAAGACTTGGTTGTTCAACCACCCAGGCACCCCCTTTTTCCCTATCTTTAAACAAATGATAATGACCATGAAAGTAGGAGCTCATTGGAAGATAGAGGGAAGATAAAGAAGAAAATTAAAATTATTCACAGTCTCATCATTCAGAGAAAAACATTATATGTTGATGTATTTCATTTCAATCTCTTTTATCTGAAAATTAAGACTTTTTAGGAAATGAAAAACATTAGAATTATATTGTTTATGTAATTTTGTATCAACATTATATCATGAGCATTTTCCATTATCACTAAAAATTGTTTGACACATAATTTTTAAAGCCTACCTAAAATGCTTATGCATGGACAGGCCATAATTTATCTATCCATTTTACTGCTGCTCGATATTTACATTTTACCAAATTTTACTAGTGAAACCAATGCTGTGATATCTACTGCTATGTATTCTTTTTCTCAAATCTTGCATGGAGTCTGCCTTTTGTAAAAATGGTCAACCAGTTGTAAGAGATTATAAAACTTCTAATTAAATCATATTCATTCTTGTGATTTTGACATTACTGCTTTAAGAAAGCTTCTAGACCATGGAGACTCACAGCCCAGTCTCACAGCTACTACTTGTGCCTGGAAGAAACAGCCTTCTTGTCCCATACACCATCTTGTCTTGCCCATTTGCCACATGGCAGATGCAGGCCCATCTCTACAGTACCATCCTAGCACCATCTTGCCATAGATTAGTCAAGTGGTCATCTGTAGCTCCAACTGTCAGCAATCCAACTGAAAAATAAGTTTTCCTTTCCCACCAAAGTCCTAGAAATGAGTCTCATTGGTCCACTTCGGTTCATGTATCGTGTGTGACCTTGACCAATTATGAAGACCAAGGAGCTGGTCAGCCTGACCTATATCTTAACTTATTTCTTTATATATATATTTATTTATAAATAGAGAGATACAACTCAAGGGTTTCTAGTTACACCACTTTTTTTTTTTTCAAAACCCGTGCAGCTTTATTGGCTCACACGGCGGACACTCTCATTGTCCAGCCCGACCCGCGCTTCCCACCAAAACGCCAGTGGCTCATGCCTGGCCCGCCCGGCAGCCAGGGGAGCGTGTACTCCCGGCGGCCCTCGCGCGCTCCTAGTTACACCACTTTTTAAATGTTTATTTATTTACTTTGAGAGAGAGAAATAACATTTTTACTTATTTTGAGAGAAATAGAACAGGGGAGGGACAGGGAGAGAGAGAGAGAGCGAGCGAGCTGGGGAGGAGTGAAGAGAGGGATAGGGAGAATTCCAAGCAGGCTCCATGGTGTCAGCGCTAGCCCAATACCAGACTCAACTCATAGACCATGAGATTATGGCCTGAGTTGAAGTCAAAAGTCTACTGCTTAACAAACTGAGCTACTCAGGTGCCCCAGCAAAACCACTTTTTTTAATATTAAGGAATGGTAAAAGGGGTCAAGCTGGAGCAGATCCAACCACCAGTCTTCTGGGATAACCTTGCCAGCAGCTGAAATTCAATATGCCCCAAACCAAATCTACCTTCCTCACCAGAACACATGCTTCCACCCATGTCCCTAGAAGCCATTGCAATATGTGGCAGACCCCATAGCTTAGCTCATACAACCACCTCTCCTTTTCTTGCCTCTACAATGGAACCTATGAAAGCTAAAAACTTAATCTCCTAGGCTCTCTCACTGCTAGGAGGGTCATGCAAACATTTATGGCCAATGACAGATAAGCAGGTGATAGCTGGAGCTGATGCAGCCATTTTGCAATTGTGGCTCCAGTCGGCCACCCGATAAGGAGGGAATAGCACATAAAGGACTCTCAGTCAATGATGATATCTCATTTTGCTAAACTGGTCTGGGCTGCCCACCTCTAGACTTCCTGTTACATGACACAGGCATGCCTCTACTTTTCAAATTCACCATTACTTAAAGCCAAATTCCTAACAGATGTGCCAGCTTCACGGTCAGCTAAAAAACCTCAGCATTTCTTCATCATTTACCACAGTCTTACTCTCCATCACTGATTGATCGCCATGCACTATTGATTTTACTCATCTGGGGAAAAAACTAGAAGCAACAGGAGGCCAGATTTCCAGTGGAATATAACAGTGAAAACTGTCTAGGCATGTCAGCTATGCATGGAGGAGTTCTCTGATAGGTGAAAAATGTCCTTGGTGAGAAGTTATAAGGCAACAAATATAGAACTAAGAAGGATAATTAACTACATTACAGTTGCGAGAAAATCTAAAGGTCTCTTCCATCTTTGAAATGTTAAAATCATTCAATTAGAATCACCTGACAGCACTCTTGATGATGTAAAACAGAGCAAAATACTGTTACTTAAAACCCAAACGGCCTTATAAAGAGATGAGATCCTATTAGGGGAAGCTTTTTGTCTGCCTTGGATGTGGAAGAAGTTGGTTACACTTGTTTAGGAGCAGGAGCTGAAGGGGGCTGAGTGATCTTGCCTAACAGATGGGGAGAATTTGGAGAGAAAGGGGGCTGAGGGGTCAGTGAAGCTGTGAGAAGGGTGTGTTACCAAGGAGCCCTAGGTGGTTGAGTGTCTGGAAGGGGCTCTGGAGAAAAGAGATTAAGGGGTGAAGGAGTGCACTGTTTGTTGTGTCATCTATTAGGCAATCTCCCCTGGTTCTTAGTAACATCTTACAATTCTGTGTGAAGATAACTTTTAAACTGAAGTAGGGACTGAGTTTATCAGCTAGACACACATATGGAGGAATAATATTTCACGTAACACAATAACAACCTCAGATCAAGGAGGCCATCAAAGTGTGAGCACAGCCTGGAACTCACAGACACTTTGCGGGGGTGGGGGTCTTAGGACTCAAAAGGCCATGGATTGGGGGTTCAAAGCAATTTTACATAAGTTTCCAGGGCTAGGCAGCCCCAGTTGACATAAAGTCTTCCTGGGATAGTGATGACTATTTTCTTGAATAACACTCATCACACAGAAAGCATTATATGTGAGTAGATAAGCCATGTTGCAGACTAGGAAATGTTTCTATTTACTGTCTTCCTTTCTTTACCAGATTCTCTGTAGCCAAAACAGTGAGCTGAAAGACACAGCCAGATGGAAAATACAAGAGAAACATTGGGATCCTTACAGGATACACGCCATGAAGGAAATGACAGGTAGCTAGCTAGCTAGATAATAGATACAGATAGAGATAGAGATAAATATATAAACATTTATTTATTTATTTTGAGAGAGAGAGCACACACACCAGCAGGGGAGGGACAGACAGAGAGAGGAGAGAAAGAATCCCAATCATGCTCCAAGGTGTCAGTGCAGAGCTCAGTGTGGGGCTTGAACTCATGAACTGTGAGATCATGCCCTGAGCATAATCAAGAGTCAAGAGTTGGATGCTTAACCAACTGAGCCCCCCAGGCACCCCAATGACTGATATATTTGACTACATAAAAACTACACATTCCTGCAATTTGCCATTTTACTTAAGCCTGAAATGAAAGAAAACTATATATTTATTTTGTATGTATGTGTGTGTGTGTGTATATATATATATATAATTAGATTAAAAGTCTTAAAAATGATACAAAGCAAACTTAACTGGATGTACCTCTGGGAAAGAAGGAGGATGATATGAAAAGTATTTTCACTATTTTTATTGTTTATTCTGCTGAACTGTTTTGAATTTCAATTAGGACGTCCTACTCTATTATACTTAGAGGTTTCTTTAATATGAAAAACACATCATAGAAAAACACACCATAAAAATAGACTTTCATTTGTAAAGTAACAGGTACTGAACTGCCTACTTTATATACGCTATCATTCATTCATTTATTCCATGCATATTACATAAACACCTACTCTGTGCCAGGCATTATTTTGGGCACTAAGAATATAGCATCAACAAAAAGGGCAAAACTTCCTGCCCTTGTGGTATTTTACATTCTCATGAGTAGAGATAGACAATACAAATAATTAATAATTATAATCATAATAATAGCCGACACACTTATATAACACTATATGTATACTAATTCACTCTGAGGTCCACATTACTAGCATCTTCATTTTACAGATGAGGAAATAGAGGCACAGGTTAACCAATTTTCCCAAGTTTACCAGCTACTATATAACGATATCAAGCTGTGCAGACACCTGGTCTGTCTCCAGGGTTTATACTGTTAACCATTGTTCTGTGCTACAGTATCAGGTAAATATGTCTCATAAAGAAAAATAGAATAGGGAAGGTGGAAGGAGTGTAGGTGATGAGAATGGGGCCGGGGGATGAACTGGACACTGGATGTAAGGTAAGTCCCTACTGAGAAGGTGCCGGTGAAGGAGAGGGAGTGAGCCATGTGAATACCAGGGAAGTATGCTCCAGAAACAAGAAACAATAGGAGCCAATCTCCTGAGGCCAGCTGTGCCTGACATGCTCCAGGAACAGCAAAGAGGTCAGAGTAGCCAAGGTAGAGTTGGCCAGAGGAAGGAGACCAGAAGATGATGCCAGGAGTAATGGGGCCAGATCATGTAGGGCCTTGAGGCCACAATGAGGATTTTGGAGGTTGTGTGAGTGAGATGAAAGCAATCAGAGGGTTTTATGTGGGAAATGGGCATGATCTATCATATTTAAAATGTATCGTTCTGGCTGTTGGGCAGAGATGGGGGAAGGTAGTGGGGACAAGAACAAGGGTAGAAGCCACAAGATTAGTTATAAAGCTACTGAAACTTCCAGGTGAGGGAGAAAGGCAGTTCAGACCCTGTTGGTAAGTGGACATTTTGAGACATGACTGGATTCCAGATTTATTCTGTGGCCTATGAGAAAAATGACAAAGGAGTCAGTATTGACTCCAAGTTTTTGGCATGAGCCAATGGAGGGGTGCGGTTGCTATTTACTGAGATAGGGAAAGCCACAGGAGGAGAACTTTGGGAGCAGGGGAGACCAGGAGGTTGATTTTGGACATGCTCACTTTGAGATGATTATTCAACATATTCAACAAGTGGGGATATGAAGCAGGCATTTGGATGTAGAGTCACATTCAGTGTGCAGTCCGGGGGTCTCAGGGGTACATTTCAGGTATAGGAGTGCACATGCGTATATAAACAACCTAAAGCTTCTCTCTGTTACATCACGGACTCCAGCTAGTCCAGGTTTCTGTCTCTGTATCTCAAGTAACCATGTGTTAAATTAGCCATGATGCCTATGGTTCATTTCTGTATTCAAGAGTCTAGGCCATTATTCCTTCCTCCAGGTTATCCGTAGGGCCCTAGTGGACATGGGCTCATCTGTCTTCTTTGTCCTAAAGATGCACATTGGAGATGGTGTCGAGCATAGCAGTGACCAGAAGGCTAGTTGGGAGCCAAGTAGGGTCACATATAGTGTTTACAAGAAATGGAAGAGCAGCAAAGTCTGACTACACCCTCACACCAAGATGCCACCTGCTGCCCCTGCCCAATGGAAATAAGTGATCATCCTGCTGTCCATTCTCTGTACCTGTGGGATGCAGGGTCCAGGCTTGAAGCCTCAGAAGCAACTCTTCACCACTCTAAACAAGGATTTAGACCCTCCAAAGAAATTGCCCCCAGAGTAGCTGTGCAATATGTGTCATTGACATCTGGGTATTTTTTTGGTCAGGAACACATACATGTCTTCAAATAAACAAACATACTCCTCTGGCAGGAAAAATCAGTGCTGTGAAGAGGCAGCCAAAGAAATGAGGAGAGACAGGTGCACTTTGTATTCTATCATGGTAGATGCCTCATCACCACATTCAGTACAAAACCTTAAAGAGCACAGAGATATGCTCAAGTGGCATGCTTACATAGAGGACACAGGAGAGCTGAACACCCCAGCAGCAACACAGAACCCCAGCTGCTGTCGTTGTAGGGAGTTGGCCCATGAGAGTGTGTGACAAGCCACTAGAAATAATCATGATGAAGAAGGTATCCAAATTCTTCTCTCTTGTTCAAATGGAAAAAAGACTTTTATCAGTCTCCTAACAGCCAGCATCCTTCTGACATCCCAAGGCTTATAAACGATAAGAGTAACGTTATAATACTAACAGTTATTAAAATATTAAATTTTAGGGGCACCTGGGTGGCTTAGTCAGTTAAGCATCCGACTTTCGTTTAGGTCATGATCTCGCGGTTCGTGGGTTCGGTCCCGCGTCGGGCTCTGTGCTGACTGCCAGCTCAGAGCCTGGAGCCTGTTTCAGTCTGTGACTCCCTCTCTCTCTGACCCTCCCCTGCTCACGCTGTCTCTCTCTCTCTCCTAGAAATAAATAAAACATTTAAAAAAATAAAATATTAAATTTTAATATTTAAAATATTAAAATATTATTAATGAAATCATTAGGCCATACTGGGGATGATGATGATCACTGAGTGCTTGCATGGACTGGGCCGCGTCTCAGGTGAACCATCTGGTTCAGTCTCCAGGTACTCTGTGGTCATTTCTCACCTCCTTCCCTCCTGCCCCATCAGCATCTGACACAGGACTGCTCCCTTCTCCACCATGAAGCTTTTGGATGGCACCCTCTCTTAGCTGCTCTTTCTAAGTTGCCTTGATTGACTCACTAAGCATTGGGGTCTCCTTCTCATCACTTCTAAGATGGCCTATGATAGTCCCAGGGGCTTACACACGGTGTATAAATGCCAATAGCTAAGATCTTATCTCCATCCCAGAGCTCACCCTGCTGGGATGGCTAATAGGCACCTCAGATCATGCATGTTCAGCAGACCTTGTGATTTGTTTTTCTACGCCTGTTCCTCCCCATTATTCTGGTATTCCCCAGATACGTCAATGTCACTCTCATCCTTCCAGAAGCAAGGCTAAAGGTCTGATACGTGGTCATCCTTGACCAGTTAGTTGTCTCTGTCATCTCTCTCTCTCTCTCTCTCTCTCTCACACACACACACACACACACACACACACACACACACTCCAGCGGCAAATCCAGCTGGTTGCATCGTAATTTTATACTTCTCCCACCACATCCACCCTTAGCATCTGGTCCAAGCCACCTTCACCTCTCTTGGTCACTCTTTGGCTGTTGGAAGAGATATCTGTTTCTACCCTTCACCTCTCCACTCATGTAGACATGCATCTGTCTTCAACACAGCAGCCAGAGTGATCCTGCTAAAACATTTCAGAGCATGTCCTTCCTCTGCTCCAATCTCAGCCCTCAATGAGTTCCTACCTCCCTCAGAGTAGCATTGAATGTCCCTACTATGCCAGCAAGGACCTGCTCCCTGGCCCAACCCCGCTTCTCTGATCATCCATCAGAAACTGGACAGCCACCCATCCCTCTCTGTCCTCCTGAACCCTTTTTATTAGTGCATTATCAGTCTTGACATATGATACAATTATTCATTTACTTTTTATAATCTATCTTCTCTCTACTTCCCAGAACAAAAGTTCCTTGAGGTCAGGGCCCTTATTTGTTCATTTCTCTGGCTTCAGTGTCAGGAGTGGTGCCTTAAACATCCTGTGCTTAGTAAATGTTTGTTGAATGACTCACAGCGGCCGGGAGAGAAAGCCCCAGGAACAGGGCAGCGGAGCACTCTCCCCCAAGTGCACAAAATTAAGAAGATGCATCGTCAGGAGAAAATGTTAGAGCAGAAATAACACCAACCAGAGGTTCACCTCCCTTTTAATTATTACCATAAACCAGTCATTCTGAATAACTTTCATAATAAAATACTCCTCTCCAAATGTTGGTCTAGGTCTGAAATAATTGCCATTGGGTTTTAATATTATACATGTAAGCTTCAAATTAGCATATTTTCATTACTTCTCTTTTAGTAAACACTGTTTTCTATACAGAAGTAATTTGGAGAGTTCCCAGTGTTAGAACTGGCCCCTGATACATGAAGACTAAGCATGTGCATTCACTTTAAGAGTAAAGTTCACTACCGCTGGGAATTCTTGGTACTTGGTGCTCAGTTTGTGTCTTTGACTCCTGAGATCCTGCATGTATCTACATGTAGCCAGAAGATTCTAATGAAACAGGGATAGCACAGTGACTGTGAAGATACAGAACATGAGTCACTTCAATTTTGTATGACCAGATGGGGTTTTTATTTGTGACTAAAACTTACAACAGTGAAACTGAGTGCAGCATTTCAGACACGCTAGTTTGTTTGATAAGCAACAATGTTAGTTTGTCTATGAACTAGTCCATCAAATTTAAACAATTACTTTAAAACTCAATTTTAAAAACTGAAGAAGAAATTAAGGAGTGAATGATTATTATTGGTTACAACATGTCTGATACTGGGAACTGTTTTGTCATCTAGAGAACGGAGTGTTAAGGCAATCTTCCCTGGGTATCAAATAGACACACTGATGTTGGTAAGTAGCTACTATTATCATTATCAACCTTTTACAGAGAAAGAAACTGAGGCACAGAGGACTGAAGTAAACTTCAGTGGACTTAAGTGACAGAGCAAACGTTCGAGACCAGGCAGTCTGTAGCGATCACTTTTCCTCAATGTTAATGAACTTCCATTTATACTTGCAATTGATTGAAACTGGGACACTCCCATTTTATTTATAACTAAAAGTTACTTGTTCCAACTCACATATGCTTAAGCTAACTGAACTAAAATCAATTCTTAAATCTATGGCCAAGTGATTCCACTCTTAGTATGTCCCCAAAAGAAAGTGTGTCTGTGCCCAACAAAAGACATACGTAAGAGCATTCAAATCAGCTTTATCAATAGGAGAATGGGTACATTGGGATATATTCATATAGCAAAATACCACACAGAAATAAAAATGAATCAACTATGAACACACACAATGATACAGATATGTCTTATAGATATAATGTTGAGGAAAAGAAGTATGGCACAAAAATTCATATATGGTATGATGCCATTCTGATAGAGATAGAGGTCCAACAGTTACTAGTAGGGTGACTGACCAGGAGGGAACTAGAGAAACTTGTCGGTAACTATCTGAATCTGGATTTGAGTTTTGGTTACACAGGCATATACACATGTGCTATGGACTGAATTGTGTTTCCCGAAAAAATTCATATCTTGAAGCCCTATCCACAATGTGAATGTGTTGGAGATAGGTCCCTTTTGAAGCAATTAGGTTAAATGGGGTCAGATGGTTGGGGCGCTGATCCAAAAAGATTAGCATTCCTATGAGAAGAGATGCCAAATGGCTCACTCTCTCTCTGTGTCCATGTGAGGACACAGTGAGAAGGTGGCCATCTGCAACCCAATGAGAGAGCCACACTAGACACTGACCTTGCTTCGGCATCTTAATTTTGGACCTCCAGTCTCCAGAACTGTGGGAAAATAAATTGTTGCTGTTTAAGCCACCAAGTCTGTGGTACTCTGTTATGGCAGTCCAAGCTGATCATAGAGAATATAATGTGTAAAGTTTTATACAGCTGGACACTCTTAATGCACTTTCGGCATATCATGTGTGTTGTATCTTCATAGAAAATATAAAGAATATAATAAAAGAATCCCTCCAGGCATCAAGGTGAATTGCTTGAACCAAGTAAACAGTCTTTAGATTCTAATGCCTTTCTTGTACTAGACTGTGTGCCAGATAACCAAACCCCTGTGTACCATGGCACCGCCAGCATGGACCTCTCTCCAATCACCTAGAAGGTTGCTGGCACTTGTGCAGGGACGGAATCCCACTGCTGGTGGCCAGCCTTCCCTTCCGTTTCCCTCAGATGATGGAGGAAGTGGCCAGGTTTGATGGGCAGGGCAGAGCAGGCCAAGAGATAGCCTCTGCACACCTGCCCTTGCTGGTCATGGCTGAGCAGCTAGTGACACCTTGCCTGGTTCCCAGCCTGTATGAAGATGGGCATTGCCTGGAGAGAAAGTATTTGTCAACAGCTGACAAGAAGGGCCACTTTGGGTCACACCAGTGCTTCCAGGTACCGCACAACCTTGAAGGCAGAGCTGATGGCAGACACCAAGACCTGTCCAAATGCTTTGGAGGTGGGCAATACAAGAGGGGACAGAGTGTGTCATGCGATGCAGAGTTAATACAAAGAACAAAATGATTAAAACAGAACATTTGCAGCACATCCTGTTGCTTCAGAGAAATGTACCCCATCTTTCCTGTTCTCTTCTCTGCAGAATCTTGGTATAATTCATTTTTCTTGTCCCAACCTGACCGCATAACACCATTTCTATTTAAAATTACTTCCCAGAACTTCTTTAGAGATCATAGTAAAATGTTATGTCTACTCTTTCTGCATACATTCTCACTTCTTCTAAAAATATGAAATGATTCCCAACCGGGATATACATTTCTGACTATAGATATAAATTTAGGCTTTGCTCAGATATGCCTATATTTGGGTGTGCTCTGCACTAAATTTAAAGAACAAATTTACTTGTTCATTTAGATCATATTTATTAAGTGCTTACAATATAGAAGGTTCCAAAGCTACAAAAGTTATTTGCAAAGAATGATAATTTATTTAACAATTCCCTGTTAGTTTTCTTTGTGCAGTTAGCAGTTTACTGATTATTTACCCAATGGATTAAAACATTAGGCCAACAAAAGACAGAAAAAAATGAATTTATACAGATTAGTATCAAGTAAGATGAAAGCAATACTGATAATATAAACCAATGAGAAAGTGAGATGCTATTTTTAAAAGTTTGATTTATACGAATTCTCAGAACTTGTTTTTGTGAAAAGTAAGGCACAACTAGGTTGATAAAAGAAAGCCATCCCTGTCCATCAAATGAAAAGTCCTTGATACTCTTACATTAATGGGAAAAATGGCTCCATTTTATTAGTAATCACTGAATTTAGTTACATGACTTCATATTAATCATCATTGGGAGGCAATAGTACAAAACTATAAAAATCACTTGAATTAAAATAGGAAACTTAAAAAATTATACTATCTTTACTGTCCCATCAATTAATATCAAATTCCTGTAATATAGCTCCAATTGATGCTGTGAAGGTCAGAGGCTGTGAGACTAAGTATAAATACTCAAAATCATCATTTCTATAAGTTTGTTTCTAATAATGCTAGTGAGTGAAAGAAGACATGTCTAGAGTGGAATGAGTTTGGTTAAACCACGTTAAAGAGGTTGTTTTATCACGGGACATGTCAAAACCCTAATGTGCTGATGTGCATGGAAAATTTCATGATGCGAATGCTTTGTGGGATACTGTCTAAGCTAACTCTCCCCCACATTTTTCACAGAACACCTTGGGGACTAGTGGTCTATTAGAACACACCTTGAGGAATACTTTTCTATCTCAAGAATTCTGGGAAGACAAGTGCTATAAAATGAATGCCCTTCCACCTTGGGCTAGCTCTGCCATGCAAGGCCACCATGTTTTGTGAATTGTAGGATAGAGTATAAAAGACTGCCTCTAGGGGCACCTGGGTGGCTCAGTCGGTTAAGCGTCAGACTTCACTCAGGTCATGATCTCGTGGTTCGTGGGTTCGAGCCCCTCATCAGGTTCTGTGTTGACAGCTCAGAGCCTGGAGACTGTTTCATATTCTGTGTCTCCCTCTTTCTCTGTCCCTCCCTCACTCATGCTCTGTCTAATAAATAAACAAAAAATTAAAAAAAAAAAAAGGCTGCCTTTCCTAGGACAGCCTGGTTTCCAGTTCAGAGGCTGTGAGGCATAAGGTATGTCCATTGGTGTTTCCGTGACACTACCTAACTCTGGCCTCTGTCCTCTGGGTATCACATCTGTGACTCAGGTGTCTGTCTGGCTTACAGAGATGGAGTAGGACAAGACACCCAGGATGCTCACAGCGGTGAGAAATGGAGGCAAGCGTAGAGAGAGAGGAGAAGCAGCAGAGGAAGTAGACTGAGGTTAGCAGTTGGGCAGGGGTGGGGGCAACAGGAAACCTTTTTGGGGAGGAGTGCTCAGGTGATAGGCAGATGTCAGGAGAACAAGAATGGCATTACAGCTAGTGTCAGCTAGAATTCCGCTATGATAACAAAGCTTAAAATCTCAATGGTTTAGCACAATAACGTTTACTTCTCACTCATACCACAGTGTGGTACAAGTCAACAGCTCTCTTGAGCAGTTCCTCTCCATGGGGTGACTCAGGATCCAGAATCCTTCACCCTGTGGTGAGGGTCACTAAGGTGAGGGGACAGATGAAGTAAATTGTGCAAGGTCAGCTTAGCTTCAAGCTGAAAGTAGTGTGATAATTTATAATCATGTGGTCTAACTCCATGGCCTTATATTCCTTTTGTTTTTTTAAATATTATATATTATCTATATGTTATATATAGATAATATTAGTACAGTTAACATACAGTGTTATATTCATTTCAGGTGTACAATATAGTGATTCAGTAATTCTACATTCAGTGCTCATCATGATAAGTATACTCTTAATCCCCTTCACCTATTTCACCCATATCCCACCCATGTCCTCTAATTACCATCAGTTTGCTCTCCATGGTTAAGAGTCTGTTTTCTGGTTTGTATCTTTTTCTTTGCTTATTTTGTTACTTAAATTCCATATATGAATGAAATCATATGATATTTGTCTTTCTCTGACTGACTGTTTTCACTTAGCATTATACCCTCTAGATCCATCTATGTTGTTGCAAATGACAAGATTCCATTCCTTTTTTACGGCTGAGTAATATTCCATTGTATATATGATATATACCACATCTTCTCTATCCATTCATCTGTTAATGGATGCTTGAGCTACTTCCATATTGTGGCTATTGGAAATAATGCTGCAATAAACAAACATAAGAGTACTTATATCTTTTGAGTTAGTATTTTTGTATTTTTAGGGTAAATACCCAGAGTGGAACTACTGGATCACATGGTAATTCTATTTTTAATTCTTCAAAGACTCTTCACATTGTTTGCCACAGTGGCTGCACCAGTCTGCATTCTCACCAGCAGTGCACGAGGGTTCTTTTTCCTCCACATTCTCACCAACGTGTACTGTTTCCTGTGTTTTTGATTTTAGCATGGCCCATACTCTTAGCCAATCTGCCTTCTACTTTTCCCAGGATTCAGACATTGACCAGCACTTAACAAATGCTCAATAAAGTCTTGTTGACTGAAAAGTTAATGATTGGAGTTAAGTGGTTTTCCATAAAATGTATTTGTTTTGATGTTTTCCTCAAACATTTAGGATATGATTCCAAACTAATGTAGCCAGTCACTCATCGTAAGCAATTCCATGGGAAACTTACACAACTAGTGTGTGGCCTCACATAAATAAGACTACAGCGTTGTTAACTCTGTCTCTGACTCTTTCAGAGCTCAAAAAGCCTCAGAGCTCCACCTACTCCTGGTCCAAACACTAACAAGTGCCCTACACCATGCAGGTGCTCCAGAATGTCTACCAGTTAGTCCCTGGTGGCATAGTTGGGCTCACTTCACCATAGGTGGTAAAAACTGTAAGCAACAAAAGAGGGTAAACAAAGACTCATGATTTTCCCATTCATTATCAAGCAACTAAGCTCAGAAGTTAATAAATGTAAAAGGTTGAGAAAATTGACAAGGGGATAAAGGAATGTGGCTATTTCACCCAGAGCTCTTTAATCCTCTGTTGAACTACAATTGCCTAAGGACTGAGAAACTGATAACGTTCTGAGGCTCCGGCTCATATATTGAGTAGATTTCCCCCCATCATCTCCATCAGCTGGGGAAAATCCAATCATTTCATAATTATCTAGACAAAGGTGGGTGAGGGGCATGAGGGAGGCAGAAAACTACCCATGGGAAAGAGCCCATTCAATTTTCTTGGGAACCCTCTGGTACATTCTTATGTTGGCAAAAGATGTTCATTATTGTAAAAGAAGGCATTTTGCAACTTAAAAGGCAGTGTTCCCCAGAGCACAGGCACTCCAGTAATTTGACAGAGGTCTCACGCTGTCACCATTAGCATGACTGAGTGATTTTCCAATTTGCAGAGTTCCTTGGGAAGAAAGAAAAAATAAAACCCAACCCCAAGCACACCACTCAGAAATAATCACAAAGTATACTGTCCCCATCTCTGTCTCCCTCTTAGATCTTGGGTGGTGTCCTGAGCCTGGCCCCTCAAATTCCTGGCAGTCCCACCAGGGAGGGCATAGTGTCTTGCAAAAGGGCCTCCTCTTCTGGCCTCTAGTGGTCAAGACAGATCAGTGCAGAAGCTCCACTGGGTACATTCCCAAGGGTTATCTGTTAGACTGCATTGACGCAGAAGCTTCCTCATAGCCAATGTTTATTGTTGAATCCCCAGCGTGTGGTGCCTGGAGCAGAGTATGGAATCAATAAATATTTGCTGAATTAAATTTAAAAATCAAGTATTTGATGCCCACACACAGGGTAATTAGAGAGACATAACTGAAGTTCAGGACTCCAAGGTGTTCACAAACTAGCTGAGGAGATGAAGATAAACACAGGGGCATCCATCATTTTACCAAACAACAGCAGACTGGTGGCACAGTCCAGGGCTATGGATTTGTGTGATAAAATGGTCACTGACTTAGCCTTCATAACAAATCACTGAAACTAATCTCTACTTTCCCCTACTATGCCAAGAGAGCTGTGTCCCGCCTCCTGGAGACAACAGCTGCCTCCTCTCTCCCACCATTTGTGATGCAGCCCTCAGGCACTAGGTGCCCATACCCACCCCTCACTGGACTGAAACCCATCTTCCTGTCCTCAGCCATTCCAATGGTCCTCCCACATGTGCCCTACCCTGTGCCACATTCCATGGCCAGATCACAGTCCCAGACAGCCTTGAGTTTCAGAACCCCTAACCAAGGGAACCTGTCTGTTACTTGACCAGGTATCTTGGCTCATTCCATTTCCCCCTTCCTAAGAACATGGTTTCCATCCCATTTGTTTAGACTGGAAAACTAATCTGCATCACTCTTAAAATCTACCCCTCCCTCCTCTCCAGCCCTTCTAGGGCCCTAGGCTAAGCTTGAGCATTTCAACACCTCTTTAGTAGAGAAATGCCCAACCCATGGCTACAAATCAAATAGTACTAAATGGTTTTATTGAAAACCCCAAATTCACATGGCTGGAGGTCAGCTCAGCAGCTCATTGGTGCCTCCTCTATGGTTTCTCTGATCTTCTTCTGGTCCTAAGAGAATGGCCGCAGTCTCAGGGAATGTAACCTCACACAGTGTTTTCAAAGGAGAAAAAGGACACTTGTGGGGATGAGCACTGAGTGTTATGTGGAAACTAATTTGACAATAAACTATTTGTAAAAAAAAAAAAAAAAACAAAGGAGAAGAGGCTGGCAGACCTTTATGCTCACATATTTCTCACTTATTAGAAAAGAAGAATATTTCACAGGGCTCTCCAGAAGACTTTCCTTTACAGTCTGCTGTTCAGGATAATTTATATGCCTCCCACCACCACTCCACCGCCCCCACCAGCAAAGAAGCTAAGAGAATCTCCTCCCAAATAAATAAGGTTGTGATTCTTTTAGCAAGAAATGTGGGTGAATACTGCCACATAAATAGTAGTGTCTGCCACAATCAACTAAAATACATAGATTATCTCATGTAACAGGAAATTCAGAGTGAGCAGCTCTACAGCTGGTCCATTCACATCAAGGCTCCAGTGTGGCTTTTATGATTCTCTTGGCTTTACCTTCATGGACACCAGATAGCTGACCCTGCATCCTCACATATATAGTCCAGTGCAGGCAGAGGGGTGTTTCCTCCTCTGTGCTACTCTTTGAATACAAAGGAAAATACTTCTTCCAAGCTCTTAGCTGACTGCTCTTCTGGCTCCATTGGCCAAGATTGGGTCAATGCCCATGTCTTAGTGAAAGGATGTCCAGGAAAGTGAGTAGTATCTGACCTTTTTCAGAGTAGATGGTATGCCTCTGCTGGCAATGAAAAAAGGCAGGAGATGGCTGTTGGATAGGCATAGTAGCAGTTATTAACCTACTTTGAGAATTATAAATATTTAGAGTAGAGTGTTCTCCGTGAAGTCTGTGCTAGTCAGAGACAGGTTCACAGAAGAGCAAATTGTGGTTATTCAACCCCTTAGAAAGGATACAAAACCAATCCCCTTGGTACATTATTAAACTCCCCTTGGTATTATTATTAAACTTGGTACATATAGGTGATGAGCAAAGAAATTGTTCAGTTCCAACCATTTCAAGCCATTGGCTCATATTCCTTGAGAACACCAGCTTTTTGCCTTTGCTCTCCTCCTTGGTCTGCTTTTCTTGCTGGAGGAGGCCGACTCATGTCTTAGCTGGATGCTGATGATAGCAAATCATGAGACAATCCCCCCCCACCCCCCGCCGCCTTCAGATGGATAAGAACCACAAGTACAGTCTGGATACGCATGGCTGAGCTTGGGAAGGAGATGAATAAACCCAAGCAGTGGATGGTTTTGACCCCAGCCCTGGAAGCTTTATTAAGAATCATTGCTCAGGATCACCTGGGTGGCTCAGTCAGTTAACTGCCCAACTTTTGCTCAGGTCATTGTCTCATGATCCATGAGTTCAAGCCCTGCGTTGGGCTCTGTGCTGATGGCTTGGAACCTGGCCCACTTCAGATTCTGTATCTCCCTCCCTCACTACCCTTCCCACCACTCTTACTCTGTCTCTCTCTTTATCAAAAATAAATAAACATTAAAAAAGGAATCATTGTTCAGAGTGTCTCTTATTAAGACTACTGGTATCATCCTGACAATAATGAACCACATCGTTGCATATTGATATGGTGGGCTTCACTGGCAAAAAGCCACAGCTTTATCTAACATCTCTGCTTTTTATGTCTGGTTTCCTCTTGGGAGGCTCAGACTCTGAGACCCTTTAACAAGACATACAACTATCAAATCTGCAGCTTGACAAGGGGAAGGGATGATGTAGAGATGACTGGAGGGGTCTGGTGCATCACAGGGCAGTGTGTGGGACTGAAGGAGCACATTGATGTCCACTGGAAACTTAGTGTGATAGACCTGAATGACTGTATTTAACATCCTAACAATCCTGGGGGGAATCAGTCTAAATTGTTCCTAATTTACAGAGGAAGAAAGCTGACTCTCCCCAAGGGTTTGTAACTTGCCCAAAGTCATAGGGAAAGTAGAGCCTGGCTTTGAATCCAGGATTTCCAGAATACTTGGTAGAGCTTGGGTTTGAATCCATGCTCTTCTTTCTCAGCTCATCTTATGGAAATTTTCTGAGAATTGTTGCAAATCAGGCTTTCTTCAAATTTCTCTGTGAATCCCACGTAGGGTTTCCACATATACCCAGGAGTCAAGAAGTCAAATCAAATAATGATCTTTGCTCCCATGGGTTCAACTTTGTGGTCATAGATGAATGAGTCATGCTTGTCACAGTACCACTTTAAACAGTTATGTTAAAATGCAAACACTCTTGGAAAGAGCATGGGGCACCTTGCTTTCCTACAAGATGGAAAAGACCATAAAGAGGGCTTCATTATGACAGAAGGAGAGGATCATGGAAGTGTAAAAACATCACACACTAATTAGAAAGTCTCAAAGCAAGGGCCCTAGACTTGGGGACCTCATGAACCCATGTGTGACTCCATCAAATGGCTTTCCCTAGAAAGTGGCATGTGTGGACAGCATCAAGGGCCTCCTTAACTCTCTGGCTTCCATTTGGCTTTAGCCAATGCTCAATATGGTAACAGTCAACTACCCTGTGGCAAGTTGACTACATTGGACCTTCCTATCATGGTGGGACCAGTGTTTTGCCCTCATTGGTATACACACATGACTCAGACAGGGTTTGCCTTCCCTACCAAGTACCAGGAAGCAGAAGACAACTGTAAGATCTAGACTGTGGTGTCAGGCTGCTTTGCCAAAATTCTGGCACATTTACCCCAGTCCAGACCAAAGAGATGGCCATAGGGATCAAAGGGGTTGCCCATGTGTGTGTTCATTACTATTCCCAAGGTATTTTTTATCATTTTACAGGCACAGGGCTGTTGACTTCTCACAGATCTATGCCATAGGTATTATTATCCCCATTTTATGTATGAGAAAGCTGAGACTTTGGTGAAGAAATTGAGTTAAGGATGTAGAACCCTTGTCTGTCTATGATTAGTCTCCATGCAAAACAATCTCTCCAGATTGCACATCTCAGACACATCATGCCAGGTACTTGAAAATATACTACATCATTTAATGACATGCCTGTATTATATAAATACAAATGTGGGTCTGGACATAACTGTGTATGTGAGTGTGTTGTATGTGTTTAAAGAACAGCCATTCCAGTTGACATCAGGCAACAAACAGGGTCTAGTGCTACCAAGTGAGTGTAAACAACTTTCGCAGAATGTAAATAATGTTCAGACAAGGACACTGAGTGAAACGAGACAGAAACAAGCCTTCTCCATAATCTTATCTAAACCTCATTAGAGATAAGGACATGCTACAACCACAAAAATAACTAATAATTAACTTATGTTCTTTTACCGGTGACAGCTTCAGCCCCATTTTAATTCTTTTGCCTCCAACATAAAAATTACCAAGACACTCATCAATGGGGTGTTCCGTCCTAAAAACACTCTGCCTGGAACCAACCTCTACTTCCCTAAACCATCTTTAGAATCACCCAACAAGCCCCGGGTCCCATGAGCAGCCCCTCTCAATGTCCTCTTATGGCGATACCCCCAATCCCCCCATGGTGGGCTTTCCTCTTCCCCTGCTGTAGCAAGTTAAATGAACCCGACCTTGTTCTTCCAGGAGTGTTCCTGGAGTCTTTGGCCAGTGAGGCTTTGACAACATACACACACACACACACACACACACACACACACACACACTTTAAAGGGTTAAAAAGTATATTCAAAGATGAAACTCTTGTACATCAATTTCATCCACCTCATGCAAGTAACTCAGAAGATGGAGGGCTGGATCACTCTCCCAGATTCCAAGTTTCCTTGATCTTTCCCTTCTCTGTGCATCCTATTCCAGGATCCCTGAACTTTGAAGCCAGTGCTCAAGTTTCCCTGAGGAAAGCCCTAATTTCCCAGCATCTGGCTCTAGCAGGAACCTCATAGTCCTAAAACTTCTAGAAGTCAAACCTCAAACACAGAAGGAGATGCAAATTGCAGGTGTTGAGGCAAAACAGGAAACCAGAACCCTCCCCATGCCAGAAAGATAGAAGAGCCCTGGTTTGGAGGGGGATTCTTGAGCCAGTTCAGCCATTTTGGCCAGAGAGAACTTGAGTGGATCATTTCACTTATCAGGTTGTAAAATGAAAAGCCTGAACAAGATACCTGATGTTCTAATCTGATCTCCTCAGAGCCCCCATACTGACCTGAACACCCAGAGCCCAGGGAGGGGCTGGGAGGGGTCAAAAACTCCACCCTAATCTGCCTTAAGTGCTCATGCTTCTACTTTAGACAGCATTTGAAGAAATACTGTGGCAGATAAAAAAGCAGTTCGAAAAATCACAGGACTAGGTAAATCTTTGATACCCACAATTTATGTCAAGAAAAGACAGAATACAGTTATTAAACACAAGAGGGAAAGAAAACGTTCAGCCCATTCTTCAAAACTTTAAAGTCAAACATCTGATGGCCACACCCAAAGAAGTGTTGGCTGAAGTTCCTCTAGTTCACAGGGGACCTTAAGAAAAGCCTGATTAATGGGTGGATTATCGAGTAGTATAAGTATATCACTTCCATTTTACCATTTAAGTAAGAATGTTCAGTGCTATCATCCAAAATAGTTAGATGAATATGGGAATTTTAGATAGCACAGGGTTATGGAGAGAGCTATGTTTCCGCTTCCAGGCCCTCAACATGCACCAATAGTTACTGATGCATCAGGCTGGCCTTGTTAAGGCTTCAAACTTCAGGGGACAGCAGTTAGGACAATGGATCTAGAACCTTTGGGATCCTGGTAGAGAGGGAAATTTGGAGGAGAGGCTGATGTACATCTATGATGTAGATTACACAGAAGGGGGAAATGTGAGTTTGCAGTGGAGGGCTAAAGAATGAGTTGGGACCACTGGCTAGAGGATCCGGCCAAGTACAGAGAGCGAGTGAGGTGCTTGCCAACCACTCCTTTCTCTGCAGACAGCTATGGCGGGGCGGTGGGGGGTTGGATGGAGGTAGATACAACTCATACATAAACTCTGTCTTTTTGGACTTTATATTTTAGTTTTTCATGTCTTTTAAAATCATGAAAGTAAGACATATATATACAGGAAAGTTCACAAATGACTCGTGTATGGGCTAAATGAACCCTCGCAGATTGAACACACAACTAGAACCAGCTCCCAGATCAAGAAATAGACCATGCCAGTCTCTGCCCCCAAGCCTCCTTCCACCCCTTCCAGACTCAGAGCACTCCCCATCCTGCCTTCTAACACCATATATTAATGTTTCTTGTTCCAAATTTTATGTAACTGGACTCAATGCAAAAATATGCGCTCTTTTGTGCCTGGATTCCTAAGCTGAACAATACATTTGTGCAATTCACTCACTATGGTGCAAATAGTTGTATTTTGTTTATTCTCATTGCTGTCGTATGGCACTGTGTACATATTGCACAAATCAGTCATCGATTCTACAGATGATGAGCAGTTGTGTTATTTCCAGTTTGGGGCTCTTATGAATAACACTGCTAGGAACATTCTAGTACATGTCTCGTGATGCACAAACGTATGAATTCCTATTGGATTTGTTCCTAGGAGTGTAATTTCTGGACCATATTATATATAAAAACTAAAAAGGCCATGGACTTTCATGCACTGCTAGCACTACTTTATTCGATGTAATTAAACAGTGTACCAAAATGGTCATACAAAATGCACCTACACCAGCAGTGCATGAGAGCCTGTGAGCTTTTTAGTTTTTAACCCAGAAGTCATTGAAAAAGAAAAAGGAGGTAGAAGAGAGAGAAAAAAGGAAAAAGAAGGGGAGGAGGAAGATGAGGGAGGAGGAGGGAGAGGAGGAGGAATAACTAGTAGCAGAGACTCTATAAAAATGTAAAAATAGCTGCTCTTCCTTCTTCAGGTCACTGGAGGATGTGGATGCTTTGGCCTCTCTTAAAGGCTATAAGGGAAAAGCACATGTGCAGTTTCTGGCTATAGGGGTCTGGCTTCTGGGTTTTGAGGGATATTGATAGTTATTGAATTATCTGACTCTCCTAGGGACATGCCACTCCAGAAAGTGACAATGTCCCTGCAGCCCAAGGTAGCATGCAAGTCTGCCCTGAGGGATGCCAATGATCCCTCCTGATGTGTGGTTTAGGCAAAAGCCTAGATGCACCAATGGTGTAGTTCACAGCCTAAGAAGGTATGACTTTGTCAGTGACTGATTCATCAACCTCCAAGCCACTCCAAGGACCAGTGGGAGCTGGGGTAACTATGTCATGCTCCAAAGACCAAAGAAGGAGGATGAAAAGGACCAGCAGAAGATAAGAGACCAACAGAGGATAAGGTTGTACTTCTGATTTCTACCCTTCTGTAAACTGGTCATGAAATAGTTACCCCAAGTGGAGTCAGCAAATGGGACTGAATCAGCAACCCAGGCTAACGATGACTTGGTAACTTGGCGGGGCCCAGAGTCTACAAAGCAGGAAAACCTTAGCAATTATTCCCGTCAACAGGATTCTGATGATGACGGAGATTCATAGCTAAGCCTTGGTAGCTGCTACCATACGTGGAGGCGGTGGAAGCCAGAGCCAAGGTAAAACATTTCAGTTTGCTGGGTGTGTATACATTCTGTTTCCTTCTCAAGATTAAACACGCTCTCTCCCCAAGCGCCTCTGCTGACAGCCTTCCGGGTGTAAATGGTATGAGATGTCTGTATTCAATGTCCGTTTCAAGTTGAAAGGAGAGTAAAAATAAGATCATATTTTTAGAAGCTGGGAGAGACAGACTGGACGGGTTGAGAGCGAAAGCAAATTCCAGAAACCAAGCCAACAGATGCTTCTCTTAAATGCAAATACTCCATCAAATCACAGGAAGCTATGTGCTGTTTGAGAATGGACCACAACTAAGAATGTTCAATCCCATCTCAGTTCCTTTCTCTGTATCCCTGCACAAATTCAGGAGAGACAGTGAGAATTTTTAAACACATTAATTAATTCAATAAAAGATGATCTTACATCTAGCTGGAATGAAGCCCTGCCTGGAGTCCAGGAGACAAACCAGATACATGCCTCTCAAGAAAATGGCTTTGGGGAGTGAGGCAGGAATTCATGTTTCAAAATACACATACCCTAAATGGCAGGAAGGAAGCATGGTGCTTAGTGGTGAGTACGATCATCCGCCTTCTCATCCACATTTTTGGCTTTTTGTTTCTAGATTTAAGTACTCTAGTTGAAAAATATTTACTGAATTCAGGGGGTGCCTGGGTGGCTCAGTCAGTTAAGCATCTGACTTCGGATCAGGTCATGATCTCACAGTTCGTAAGTTCGAACCCGCGTTGAGCTCTATGCTGATAGCTCAGAGCCTCGAGCCTGCTTCAGATTCTGTGTCTCCTCTCTCTCTTCCCCTCTTCTGCTCACTCTCTGTGTCTCTCTCTCTCAAAATAAATAAATAAACATTGGAAAAATGTTTTAAAAAAAGAAAAATATCTACTGAATTCCTAATATGTACAAATGCAATACTGAAATATACAAAAATGCCAATTAATTGGAGAACCAAAGATAAGAGAGGTCCCCCTCTCCAGTGATCCTGGAGTCCAGCAGAGGAGGCACATATGACCCATGACAATGCCACGTGGCAAGGAGGAACCACATGGATTGTTATGAACTATATTAAGCTCTGATGCAAAAGCATGGACTTTGGTGCTTCCATTCTGTCTTGGTCATTTAGCATCTGAGTACTTAGAAGAACTGCTACTCCTCCATGTTATTACAAGAATTAAACAGACTCATGTACATAAAGCTCCAAGTTGGTAGTCGGCATAGAGAAAACACACAACAAACTTCAGTCTTTTTGCTGAATTATCTGTGGTCAGCTGGTACCACCAAGGGCCCCACCTAAGATTGGCAGCCACATTTCTTAGCACTCTGTTTTCTGA
Organism: Crocuta crocuta; assembly: GCF_008692635.1. Lineage (NCBI taxonomy): Eukaryota > Metazoa > Chordata > Mammalia > Carnivora > Hyaenidae > Crocuta > Crocuta crocuta. Next base: position 3,388,705 of record NW_027551566.1, read on the forward strand.
GAGGCTCCCACTTGGAAGGAGAAAATCTTGTTACCAGTGAGAAGACCTTCATGAGAACACAGAAGAAAAAGCAGTAGTAATATTTCTTAGGAAGTCATGTTGTCAAACTCAGCAGTTTTGTTGAACATGGCTATTTAGCAGGACTCATCTCAAGCATACACTTTGGCAGCCAGACATGGTGGCTTCTCAGACATCTCTGAGAACTCCAGGCCTTCCAGCCATGAGTTACAAGTAACTGTCTCATCTGTCTCTTGTTGTTGCCTCAGCTACTCCCACATTCATGTAAGTCCCAATTCTTATTTCTTGTAATATAGTTAGTGAGTCTGTTTACTGACCAAATCTATCATGAGACATTTTTCATCCCAAAGGAATGAATAGTGAGAAATTATAAGGTATATTTGGAGAGTGGCTCATAGTCTGACATGTTGCCAAACACCAATATATGTTGGTTCCAAGTCATAACCAGGTAATTCTAAAAATTGCTCAGAGAATGTATATATGTATCTGAGTGCTCTGTATTAATAAGTTTTTCTGGAACTTAGGGTAGAAGAGTACAAGAGTCCCAGAGGTTGAAATCAATGCTGAGCACACTCATACACTCACATTCAGAAGTTTATTTGCCATTATTTTGCTGTGATACTACTTGTGGATCCACAGGGCAGCAGGGCTCACCTCTAAGTGGCAGGTTGGGTTTAGTCCCCCTGTGTGCTTTTCATTCTGTTACCTGAATAAAGGAGTTACAGCTACTTTACAGGGGCATCCTCTCTTGAATTAGTTCTGTTACAATAATGCTGTATAACAAATAGAACACAGAATCCTGGGATTCTGTGTCTACAGAGCTTTTGCTATTATATAAATTAGACTTCATAATCACCCCCCTCACCTTCTCAATTTCCAATTCTCAATGCAAACTAGCATGGTGACTCAAAAAAGATAAGAACAAACATACAAACAAATAAAACAGTGATATTTGTGCTCCTAAACCATTTATCTCCAAAATGAGACACCTTTTTTTGGTGGGGGGGAGTTGAGAATAAAATATCTAACCAATTTAATACTTAAACCTATTTTTACTTTTTTTATCAAAAACACAGAAAAGATCTTAGCCTCTACTCTTTAATATGTGGAATGACATGAGGTCTTCAATAGATTCATATGCCAGTCATGTCCCCAGGGATCCAAAAAGAAGGATGAGAATTCTATAATGCAGAATGGTTAGCAGTGATTTTTATTTAGCTTAAATAAGCCTATTGAAAATTAAAATTTATAGCTACTATTATTAATGGTGGATGTAACCCTAAATTATATTTTATGTTGAGATTTTTGCAGTACTTCTCAGCTGGAGTTCCAAGAAAGTAAGTCTTACTGCCCTAACACATATACTGATTATAATTAATTACTTTCTCCCTATGCATCTAGAATGGCACTAACTAGTTCTGCACCTTCTTTAGAGGAGTTCAGAAAAATCACTCAAATCATTGTCTGTGGGGCTTAATTAAGTTGAGAATGGCTGAACGAAGACATCACATTTAGAAAGACTTTTTTTAATAGCATCAAAACTGAGAAGACAAATATTAATATTTTTCATTGATCTCTATCCAGTCCTGTACAAAATTTCAAATGTCTTGTTATTTATTAGCGATGGAGAAAAAGTCACTTAGCTTTGGAAGGACATTTGTCTTCCTACAACAATAAAAAAATGACTACAATAATGCACAGAAAACAATATGATAACAAACTAAAATGCATCCCTCTGTCAGAAAACACCATTGGAATACTTCACACAAAAGGCCATGTAAGAAACAAGCATTTAAACAAGCATGCAGAGCAGGAGGTTGTCAACAGATCAAGTACAGATGTTTCTAACAAGTTTTAGCTTATGGGATTTGCCAGATTGGTTTCAATAATGAAATCCACAAAAAGTACTGTTGGTGAGTCACTATAGTAAAGATGAGCAAGGAAAGATATAATCCCAACAATTGAATTCCTTATTAAATGCAAGGGCTTATGAGATTAAAAAAGAATTTTGGGGTAAGGCTGCCAAGATAATACTACATGTGAGACACATTCACTCATTGCCTTATTCACAAACTCTTGTAGCAAATATGTCACAACCAGAAGTGTGCCAAGGACTATAGAATATCAAGGATGTTGCCAAATTTATAAAATTAAGACCTTTAATATCAAGTATAATTTTTACAATACTTTATAATAGAAGGGTACTGTGAAGGAGTGAAAGTGCTCCCCCCAAATTCGTATGTTGAAGTGCTAATCCCTAGTGTGATATTTGTAGGTATGGCCTTCTTTGGGAGGTTATTAGGTTTAGATGTGGTCATGAGGTTGGGGCCCTTATGATGGGATTAGTGTCCTTGTAAGAAAAGCAAGATCTCTCTCTCTCTCTCTCTCTCTCTCTCTCTCTCTCTCCCCCTCTCCCCACCTAAGCACACGTCAAGAAGAGGCCATGAAAGCACACAGCAAGACAGCAGCCTTCTACCAGCCAGCAAGTAGACTCTTACCACTCAATCTGCCAGCATCTTGATCTTGGACTTCCCTACCTCCTGTAACTGTAAGCAACAAATTTCTGTTGTTTAAGCCACCCAGTCCATGGTATCTTGTTACAGCAGCCTGAGCAGACTAAGGGACTGACTTTGAAACTTTTTTGTGCCACATGCAGATTGTATATTATGTCACAACAAAGTACTTAAAAGATGTGACAGACTTAAAAATGAGTTATATACTTTTCTTTTACAAAAGACAGGTGTTTCAGATTTGCTGCCCTTGCCTGAGATGACAAGTGACTGTCACTATTCTGCTATCTAACAAGTATTTCTTTTTAAAAGAAGTGCCATATCTGTCCATTCAGGTAAAGATGATATTTAAACAAAGAGTGAAAAGAAACTGCTGTTTTAAAGAAATGTGTCATGAAAACTGCATTTCATAAAAGATTTTTGGATACAATCCCAACATTATGTGATCTTTTTAAAATCATGTGTGTTACCTATAAAAAGTCTACTCTGTCCACACTCTAAAATCTTGGAAACACTTTATAACCCATTAAACTGTCTTCAAAATGAAGAGTGTCAGTGCCTTAGAAACAATTTGTTCAAAATATACTATCACAACACTTTCTGATTAGTTTGCAAGAACAACTGAAGGTCATCAAGGAGAAATGCAATTTGCTAGAAACATTTAAATCAAAAATCTTTGCAAAGCCGGTGGACAGACTGAAAGTTATAGATTGTGGTTTGGTAGATATTTATTTAATTTCATTTAATTTTGCATGAAATTGCCACCATTAAACTAGCTTTTGACTTCATATGTATGATTGATCATAGATATATTTGTGTATCATCTCATGGTCTAGAATCTCATGGCTGCCCTGAGACAGGGACTTGGGCCCCAAAACCCATCCATCATCCAACTCCATTCAGGTAGATCAGTAGCTAGGGGTAGTAACTAGAACCCTAGGGAGCCGAGAACATTGTGTCCCACTTCCTAATGGACCCAGGAACTGCACAGACTTATTCCATGCCTCCAGGTCTTAAGACAGAGGAGACAGCTGTGATAGCATTTGGAAGTGGGGCCTTTGCAAGCTTAACAGGTTTGGATAAGGTAATGACATCGTGACACTAATGGGATTGATACTCTTGAGACACAGAGCTCTTGAATATCTAAGTAGTTAGACAATCTCAAAGATCCATTGCACAACGATAGGAAGACTGAAATGTTTCTGTATGACAGAGAGAGACAGGGAGAGACAGACAGAGATCCAGCAGTTGGTTTGAAGGAGGATGCAGAAATGGAATGGGAGGAGGGAAGAAAGGAAATGAGAAGGCAATGACCTGCATGAATCAGTGATCAGATGGGATGAAGTAAATGGCAGAGAAATGAGAAAAAAAGAGAATGAGATATGTCTCTAAAAATGAGAAAACTCAGCTTTCCCCTGAGGCAGGCAAAAACCCAGTTTTTCCCTACTGAGTGTTTCTTTCCTAGGTCTCTCTTTTACTAGTCACACAAAATACTTCACTTCTGGTCACCAAATTTGTGGTTTCTCCTCACACCAGGCAATTCTCTGCAACACCAGCTGGGTGTCCTACAATTTAACTCAATTCTAATACCATCTACCTGGAGAAAATGTCATATCTCACAGGTTAATGGTTCAGTCTGAAAAGACTGTTCCCACCCTACTTCAGATGCCAGTTTCAAGGAGTATGTCCCCATGTTATCTACAGCTTCTGTCTGATCTGGCTACAAATCAGAGTTTCCCATAATCCCTTCTTCAAGTTCAAGTTCAGTTAATTTGCTAGAGTAGTTTACTACTCAGGGAAACACTTACATTTACCAGTTTATTAAAGGATATGATAAAGGATACAGATAAACAGCCAGATGAAGAAATTAAAAAAAAAAAGTCATGGTCTGGGAGGGTCCTGAGTGCAGGAGCTTCTGTCCTACTGGAAAGGAGGTATGTTGCCCTCCAGGTATGTTGCCCTCCAGGTATGGATGTGTTTGCCAACCTGGAAGCTCTCCAAACCTATACTATTGGGATTTCAGGGATGCTTCCTCACATATTTGTGATTGATCATTAATTTCATTTCCAGCCCTTCTCCCTTCTCACGAAAATGGTGGGTGAGGCTGAAAATTCCAAGCTTCTAATTGTGGCTTGGTCTTCCTAGTGACCGCCCCTCATTCAGGAGCCATCTGGGAGCATACCCAGAGTCACCTCAACAGAACAAAAGACAGTCTTGTCACCCAGGAAATTACAAATGTATCACGAACAGGAACCAAGTTCAAAGGCAAACCATGAGAGACTCTTGAATGCTGACAAAAACTGAGGACTGATGGATGTGGGGGGGAGGGGGGATGGGCATGGAGGAGGGCACTTGTGGGGATGAGCACTGGGTATTATGTGAAAACTAGTTTGACAATAAACTATTTTAAAAAATAAAATAAAATAAAAAAGACCAAATATTAGAACAAGAGATGTTCCTAGTGCCTTTATCACTTAGGAAGTTACAAGGGTTCCTGTGTCAGGAACCAGGATCAAAAACGAACATGTGTATTTCTTATTGTAGGTCATAATATCACAGGCTCCCTTCCTCCCTCACCTCTGGACATCTGGTCCTCTGCAGCTTTCCAGAACTTAGATGCAGTCCTAAAGTAAAAGGGAGGAGAATCCTGAAATGAGCAATAGAAAGGTCCTACCACTGAGCTAAATGCAAAAGAGATATTAATTCAGTTAAATGGTATGGGCAAGAATCCCTTGGGAGCACAGATTGAGAGGCCAACTACAAGAAGAGCTTTTACAAGACACCTTTGGCTTGGAATCAAGGAAAAGAAATGTGATTCTGAAGCAGAGGTGGGTGTATGTGTCCTTATTTTTTCAGGTACAACAGCTTCATCACAAGTGCGTCAAAGCTATCAATTCTCTTCTCTTACCCTTCTCTGAGCCTTCAAATTTTTCAAAATGAATGCAGCTTTTTATTAGAACAGGCAGCTTTTGAGAACTAAAACATCAAGATCATGAAGCAACCATAGATCGTCCCCTCTTTCCTGGCAATATTTCCACCAGGGAGAGACAAGCACAAAAGCAGCCATAATCAGAAGTATTGATTCTAGTGCCGAAAACATTGTTCATCGGTCTCTGAAATTATATTGTCAAGCAAGGAAGGCAAATAGAACAAGCTTTCTTGTTGATTGCAGCTATAAAAATGAGTGAGGTGTTATGGACCATGGATTTTCAGGGAACCCACTTCTGTCTTCTCAAAATATCTTCCTCTAGATACCCACCTTTCATGTTCAAAAAGTCAGTGGCATGGCTACCTGCTTTGTGAGCTCACAGCTGAACACACATGCTCTAGTGTAAAGATTTTGCAAGTAATTTCTGGGACATTTCCTGAATTTTTAGGGGCTTCCTGGACGGTTCCTAAAAACACAAGTTCCTAGTGAACACATACATGTGCTAGCTGGCAGCGACCTTGGTTGGCCAAGTTATAGGTGATTCAATAATTAGACTGAGTGAGTTGGGACGCCTGCGTGGCTTAGTCGGTTAAGCGTCCGACTTTCGCTTAGGTCATGATCTCGCGGTTCGTGGGTTCGGGCCCCGCGTCAGGCTCTGTGCTGACTGCCAGCTCAGAGCCTGGAGCCTATTTCGGTCTGTGACTCCCTCTCTCTCTGACCCTCCCCTGCTCACCCTGTCTCTCTCTCTTTCTCCTAGAAATAAATAAAACATTTAAAAAAATAATAATTAGACTGAGTCATGTGATGGGGAAACAATGAAAACTAAGATGAAATCCTTGCTTTCATTGACTTACAGTCTACCAGAGAATACAAACATATAGACAAACTTCTGCAACAGCACAGAAGGAGAGCTGGGGTAGCAGGAATCACTGCGTGTTAGAAAAGCGCAAGGAGTCTTCCAGCAATGTGAAAGACTTTCCAGAGGAAGTAGTATCTAATCCAAGTCATAAAGGTTAAATAGAAATTTCTTGGCAAATAGAACAAATAGAATGGACAAAGGCTGAAAGGACTTTGAGCATTCTGGGTATCTGAAAAATGATCAGTACTATGGAGGAGGTACATGAGATTTTTTTTCCAAGAGGGTTTACTGCATATTGCATATTATTTCATATTGCATATGAAATAAAATATTCTGTTTTTAGTGCACAGTACTAGGAGTTTTGACAGATACATATAATGAGGTAACTACCACCACAATTAAGATATAGAAGAGTTCCATCACCCCTAATTTCCCTCCAGTGCCCTTTTGTAGACAATCACCTCCTCTGACTCTTAAGCCCTGGCAACCAGTGATCTGTTTTCTGTCCTTATGGTTTGTCTTTGTCTTCTCTAGAATCATAGAAATGGAATCATACAGTGTGTATCCTTGTGCATCTGTCTTCTTTCACTTAGCATAATGCATTTGAGATTCATCCATGTTATTGTGTATATATACATGAGAGGCTTTTTTTATGAACCCAATTTAAGGCTATGGACATTTGACATTTTTTAAAATGTTTTATTTATTTCTGAGAGAGAGAGAGAGAGAGAGGCAGCGTGAGCAGGGGAGGGTCAGAGAGAGAGGGAGACACAGAATCTGAAACAGGCTCCAGGGTCTGAGCTAGCCATCAGCACAGAGACCGACACGGGGCTCGCANGAGAGAGAGAGAGAGAGAGGCAGCGTGAGCAGGGGAGGGTCAGAGAGAGAGGGAGACACAGAATCTGAAACAGGCTCCAGGCTCTGAGCTAGCCATCAGCACAGAGTCCGACACGGGGCTCGAACTCACAAACCATGAGATCATGACCTGAGCCGAAGTCGGACACTCAACCAACTGAGCCACCCAGGCACCCCTGGACATTTGACATTTACACTAATCATCTGACCCTAAAAATCTAAATTGTAATAAAATTTTAATCACCAAGAATCTCACAGGGGATTCTGGCAAGATGGCTGCTTACCTGCATGGCTATTCACCTCCCTTCCATCTCTCTATTTAGAATGACACAAATAGCAAGGTGCAAACAAAAATCATCTTTATATTAATTTTTAATGTTTATTTATTTTTGAGAGAGAGAGCACGCGCAAGTGGGGGAGGGGCAGAGAGAGAGAGGGAAATACAGAATCTGAAACAGGCTTCAGGCTCTGAGCTGTCAGCACAGAGCCCAACATGGGGCTCAAACTCCGGAACGGCAAGATCATGACCTGAGCAGAAGTCAGACACTTAAACGACTGAGGCACCCAGACTCCCCACACACACAAAATCACCTTTAAACAAAAAATCTTTTCCTGCCCCTGCTTATCTTGATGGTTGTGATCTTTAGAAAGTCTGCCTAATCCACAGATTACTGTGAACCTGGGGAGTGGGGAGGGTGATGCACATTGAAATGCATTCACAGCAGTCCCTATTGGGATTCGTCCCCAAAGAGACCTAGGGACAGAGAATCTCCTCCCATTTTCCAATAGAGTGAACACTTTTCCAGGTTTTCCACCATCACCTCATAAGAGAAATAACTGCCCATTGAGACACCAACATTATAATCTTTACAAATTCTAAAGGAATATTCATTCATAAATAAGTAAATAAAATGAGAATGATTTAAGAGTGTAGTGCTTACTCCTGGCTACTACATTAAATCACCTGAGGAACTTTAAAAAGCTACCTACTGATGCCTGAATTCCATCCCCAGAGATTTTTCATTAATTGGGTTCTCTACATCCTGGCACTGGGATTCTAAAAAACTTTGTAGATAGATTTTCATGTTGGCCAAGGTCAAGAACCACTGAATTAAGGAAATTCAGCAACTTGAGGGAGAAGACTAAGTTTAACAAGGAGAATATATGACTACTATTAAAATAGAGCTAATGGAAAAAACAAAAGAACTTGAACAAAAGGCAAAAGAGAACTCCCAAGAGCATTCAATTTAACACAGAACCATAAAATATAAAATACTTATATCAAATTCAATAGACAATGGAGAAGAGAATATTCTTTGTTGGAACCAAATTACTATTTTGGAAGGTCAAATGTTAGAAGTGTTTTATAAATGATGTGGAATTCTAAGGAATTAAAAAAAGAGACTTGGAAGACAGGCCAGGATATGTGAATGTGAATAATAAAAGTTTACTAGAAGAGTAAAGGGGAACATATGAGGAAGTAATACATAAAGAAATCATAAAAGAAAATTTGAGTAGGAAAATTCTTGAGTCCTCAGGTTAAAGGAGTGACAGAGCCCCAAGTAAAATTAATCATAATTAAATAAAGAAGAAATCCAGGACTCCAATGACATTTCCTTTTTAAAATTTTTTTAAATGTTTTATTTATTTCTGTGAGAGAGACAGTGTGAGCAGGGGAGGGTCAGAGAGAGAGGGAGACACAGAATCTGAAACAGGCTCCAGGCTCTGAGCCAGCTGTCAGCACAGAGCCCGACGCGGGGCTCAAACCCACGAACCGTGAGATCATGACCTGAGCCGAAGTCAGACGCTCAACTGACTGAGCCCCCAGGCGCCCCTCCAGTGACATTTCCTGATAAAATTCCTGAATTCCAATTATAGAAAAGAAAATATTACATGCTTATAGAAAGAAATGACAGATTACTTTCAAAGGAAAAAAGATAGGCTGGCATCAGGCTCCTTGTCGCCAATACTGGAGGTAAGACTGTGGGAAAATGTTTCAAGATGACAAAATAAGGACAGTATTCCAAGAATCCTATACCCAGCCACAAAATCAATCACCTGTCAAGAGAAGATACTTGTATATAGGCAGAGACTCAGAAAGTCTGTAAAAATATAGATAATTCCTACATTAAACTATTCCAAAACTATAGAAAAAGATGAAAAAATTCCAAATCCACAATGAAGCTACCTTAGTCATATTGGCAAAACCTTATACAGGATGTACAAAACAAAGAAACTCTACTCTATGTCAACTTTATTTATGAATGTAGAGGCAAAAGCTTATAAATGAAATATTGACAAATTGAATTCATCAGTGTATTCAATTTTTTTAATGTTTATTTTTGAGAGACAGAGAGAGTCACAGACAGAGAGAGAAGAGAGGGGAAGCAGCGAGAGAGGGAGACAGAACCCAAAGCAGGCTCCAGGCTCAGAGCTGTCAGCACAGTGCCCAACTCCAGGCTTGAGCTCACAAAATGTGAGATCATGACCTGAGCCAAAGTCAGATACCTAACCGACTGAGCCACCTAGGCACCCCAAATTCATCAGTAGATTAAAAGGATGCTAAACAATGATAACAGATTTATTCCAGGAATTATGATTCAGCTCCCAGAATATTTTTTTGGTGGATAAGTGGAAGTTATATGGAATTTAGGCAATATAAATCACAATCACAATGGAATATCTGATAGATATAGACAAGCTGATTCTAAAATGTATATGGAAAGGCAAACCATGAGAGACTCTTGAATGCTGAGAACAAACTGAGGACTGATGGGAGTGGGGGGAGGGGAAGGGAGGTGATGGGCATGGAGAAGGACACTTGTTGGAATGAGCCCTGAGTTTTATATGGAAACCAACTTGATAATAAACTATTAAAAAAAAAACCCACACTTAGATACCACNAAGAAGAATAAGTGAGAGGAATCACACTACTTGACATACTTAAGTATGGAGACATTTTAAATGACTATCTTGAACATATTTTTTTTACTGATGTACAAAATAGGATGTTTGTTAGTTTGGGGAAATATCATTTTTTGTACCCTCATATTCCAATTATACTTAGAATTTTTATAAGGATTGAATGTGAAATTTTATATAATACCATTTTAGCGTTTGCTAAATGTTATTTGCTATAATCATATTTTTTCCTTTACATTATTTATATAATAAATTATGTTAAGGATTCTGGAATAGAAAATTCTTGTCTTATATCACTATTGTTATTCAACATTATTTTAGAGAAATTTTTCCTAATGCTATAAGACAACATACTCAGGACTAATATTAATGGCACAAAATTAATTTCACTTGAAGATTATATGCTTGCATAAAAACACCAACTCCCCAAAAAATCTCTACTAAAATTAATAAGGATTGAATAAAGTGGTAATATAAAAGTACATGTTACTGGTGGAGGTGTTGGGGTTTTTTTTTTAACATGCTGGGTGAAGTACAAATATGAAGAGTGTTTTCATTTTTTTAAATTATAGGCTTCAACAATATTTTGTTAAAACTTCTTTTCCTATCCCTTTCATTTGGGTAGCATCCATAGTTTTAGGTCCCTTTCAAAAAAATCTTAATCCGGTCTAGTTAAGTGTTAAAATTACACAGCAATAGATAACTGATTCATTTTTGTATCCTCCTACATAATATTCAAAATACTCATTTTAAATGACTACATTCCATAACATACTATTTATGTACCATAATTTGACAAAATGTTCCCTAGTTTGGGTACACTGGGGTTATTTCCAATGCCTGGCTATTAGAGATAATTTTTAAGTAAGTACTTTTTTAGTATATAGCTTCATTTTTAGAGTTATTTCCTTGGGGTAAATTCCCAAGCATGTATAAATGCTTTAACATTTTTTTTGTTTTATTCCAAATTCCTTTCTAAGAAGACTGTACAATTACACTGCTATTAAGTTTTAAAATATTATTTCTCTCCTATCATTCTGAGCATACAGATTATTTCAATTCCATCTTATCATCATCTTTATCTTGTTCATATTATTTGTATAAAGAAATGGTAAGGGAGTGCCTAGGTGGCTCAGTTGGTTAAGCTGCAGACTTTGGCTCAGATCATGATCTCATGGTTCATGGGTTGGAGCCCCACATCGGGCTCTGTGCTGACAGCTCAGAGCCTGGATCCTGCTTTGGATTCTGTGTCTCCCTCTCTGTCTACACCCCCCTTTCAAAAATAAAATAAACATAAAATTTTTTTTAAAAAGAAAAACACCATCAAACAACTGGGTCTAATAAATATGTATAAAACACTCCCATACAACATTCTTTTCTAGTGCACAAGGAATATTCATAAAGGTCCACCAAATCCTGAGTTGTACAACAAGCCTAACAAATGTTAAGAATGAATTGAAATTATAGAAAACTAGTGTCACTCTAGGGTGACTATGGGCTTCCCCAAGAATATGTTCCCAAGAAGCACCATCAGAGGTTTCATTCACACTGTAGCAATGTAGGGGAGGAAGACAGGGAAATAGGCTTCACTAAAATAAGCCAGCAAGTCATTAAATAGGTAAACAAGTTTATGATGATAGCAAGCCCCAGAGAAGAGAGACTAATAACCAGAATTGCAACAATATAGTATCTAAAGTGTTCAGTTTCCAACAAAAAAATATAGAACATTCAAAGAAACAAGGACATACATCCCACACGCCAGGAAAAAAAAAAACCAAAAAAACCCCCAGGCAATAGAAGCTGCCTGTAAGAGACCAGAAGTCAGATTTAAGAGAATAAGACTTCAAATTAACCATAATGTTCAAGAAATAAGGAGGGTATGATTAAAGAAGTAAAGGAATGTATGATGACAATGTCGCATCCAATAAAAAAAATGTCACTTGAGAGAGAGAAATTATAATAAAAAACCAAATAACAATTCCATAACTAAAGGGTGTAATGATTAGAATGAAAAACTCTCCAGAGGAACTTGACAGTACCTTGGAACTGGCAGAAGAAAGAATTAGCAAACGAGAAGATAGATTGATAGAGATTGTGCAATCCAAAGAAGAGCAAGAAAAAAAATGAAGAAAAATAAATGTCTCACAGAAAGGTAGGATATCAACATACATGTGATGGAAGGACTGGAAGTAAAAGAGACAGGTAAAGGGGTAGAAAAAATATTCAAAGAAATAATTTTGAAAAACCTCTCAAATATATTTTTTAATGTTTTATTTATTTCTGAGAGAGAGAGAGAGCATGAGCAAGGGAAGTTCAGAGAGAGAGGGAGACACAGAATCTGAAACAGGCTCCAGGCTCTGAACTAGCTGTCAGCACAGAGCCTGATGAGGGGCTCCAACCCACGAACCGTGAGATCGTGACCTGAGCTGAAGTCAGACTTTCAACTGACTGAGCCACCCAGGCGCTCCCAACTGATTTTTAACAAGGGTGCCAAAGTCCATTGAATAGAGAAAAACAGAGTCTTCAGCAAAATGGTTCTGGGACAACTGGATATTCACATGCAAAAGAATGAAGTCACATTATATATGAAAGTTAACCCAAAATGGATCAAAGACCTAAATTTAAGAAATTTAATTTTTAGTAGAAAACATAGGGGCAAATCTGCATGACCTTGGATTTGGCGATGTTTCTTAAATATGATGCCAAAAGCACAAGCAATCAAAGAAAAATAGATAAATTAGATTTCATCAAAATTAAAAACTTTTTGTGCATCAAAGGTCATTTTCTTTTTTCTTTTCTTAATGTTTATTTATTTTTGAGAGAGAGTGCGTGTGAGGCAGAGGGACAGAGAGAAAGGGAGATACAGAATCTGAACTGGGCTCCAGACTCTGAGCTGTCAGCACAAAGCCCAACACGGGGCTCAAACTCATGAACTGTGAGATCATAGCCTGAGCCGAAATTGGACACTTAACCTACTGAGCCACCCAAGCCCCCCTCAAAGGTCATTTTCAAAAGAATGAAAAAATAACTCGCGGGATGAGAGGAAACATTTCCAAATCATGTATCTGATGAGGAACTTGTATCCAGAATATATAAGAATGCTTACAACCCAAAAATCAAAAGGGAAAACAATCTAACTTTTAAAATAAGCAAAAGGGGTGCCTGGCTGGCTCAGTTGGTGGGGTCTGCGACTCTTGATCTTGGGGTTGTAGGCTCAAGCCCCATGTTGGGTGTAGAGATTACTTTAAAATAAAATCTTAAATATAAAATAAAAATAAATAAAAATAAGCAAGAATCTTGAGCAGACATCTCTCTAAAGAGGATGTGCAAATGGTTAGCAAGCACACAAAAATATACATCATTAGTCATTAGGTAAATACAAATCAAAACTGCAGTAAGATACCATTTCACACTCACTCACTTAGGATGGCTATAATAAAAAAAGTCAGACAATAAGTATTGACAAGGATGTGAAGAATCAGAACTCTCATTTACTGCCAAAGGGAATGTAAAATAGTGCAGCCACTTTGAAAACCAGTCTGGCAGTTCCTCAAAGGATTAAACATAGAATTACCATATGATCTGACAATCTCACCCTTTGGTATGTCCCCAAGAGAAATGAAAGTATTATAGTCACACAAACACTTGAATGTTCACAGTAGCATTATTCACAATTGCAAAAATCTGGATACAACCCAAATACCAACCAACCAAGGAAAGGAAAGTTGCATTTGGAAACATGATAGTCTAACATTGTAAACACAGGATTATGACAGGCTTATGTTGGGTATGGAGCCTATCATCTCCTGGAAGCTTCTCAAGGCAGTGTATACGGGCTTTAAAAAAAAAAAAGCCCTACAATTACGGGAATTAGCCAATATGACTCACTCAAGAGCCAGTTAATCACCTGCATTATGCCATATATAACAGTGACAGGAAGCGATTTTTAGGACTTTACATGGCATGGTAACTGAGACAATTTGAAGTAGCATTAGGAATTTCCTCTCAGGATAATCCCCTCTTAGTGCCTTCTGCATTTAATGCTTTTCTCTCTGTGAAAATTGAATTCTGCGCATTATCACTATCCCCATCTCTTACATTTGTACAGCGTGTTAACATTCATATAATACTCTTCTGTATATACCTTCTCATCTTTGAAATGCATTGCTCTCTATTCCTTGGATGGAGTCTGTAGAAATCTTCAGAAGTGGGAATGACAAATGAGTGATGGGTTTCAAGAGACCTAAAGAGGTGCAAACATTCAGGTCCAGAATTCAGACTCCAATGCAACTCTTTTTCTACAACAGTGTAACTTGGTCACTACTTTTTACCCCCATTCCTGCTGCTGGGGGTGAGGAAGCTTAATTTATCTCCATGAGAGTAAACCTGGTCATTTCAGATTAAAGCGGAATTTTTCCCTCTCCTTCCTTTTCTCTGGGGGGGCTCATAAAACCAGCAACTGAAGGGATGAGGAGGTGGGCACACCCAGCATCGAGGTATCAGCAGGAGCTTTTGAGATTATGGTCAGCATGCGTCCATACAGTGTCTTTGGAGCTACATGTCCCCCCACCTGGTTCTCTGCATTGTCATGTTCCCAGTAGGCTTGGATTGACGGTCCACATGCTCTTTGTCCTCCCCACTGGGAACACCATCAAATCTGCATGTATCTCAGGAGCCCAGAAGAGTTCCAGGAGACTTGGAGGGACACCTCAAAACCCTTCTGTATGTCTACCTGACTGCTGATGAGCCTCGCTAATACCCTACCTGTGGGTAGCCTGTCCTGGGATTCCCAACCTCCTGATGGGGCTTCACGAGTTCATGTAGAAACTCTTAGTCTGAGCATTGACTGCTATTATTCTCCACATTCTTGTCATGACTGTCTTTCCCTGGTGTGTGTGTGTGTGTGTGTGCGTGTGTGTGTCTGTCTGTCTGTCTGTTTATGTGTCCACGTGCACACATGTGTGTGTGCCAGAAGAGGCAACCCTCTTGATCTTCTCCTACTCTGAAGTCTTACTTGTCCTCAGACTTGACATTCTCTATGCACAGGGAGTTTCCTCAGCACATGAAACCCTTTCCAGGAACAAAATGCTGTTTATTAAGCACTTTGCCAACCACTGAGTTAAATTCTTTCCACATGATAGTTCCTTTCATCCTCACAATGAAAATAAATGCCAATAGTATATCCATCTTACAGTCAAGAAAACTGAGTCACAGAGAGACTGTGTAGCCTTCCTCAAGCCCCACAGTTAGTGAATAGTGAGGCTTATTGAAGCCCAAGTGCTTTCAGGCCTCGTTCATAGACACACCGGCTCTGCTCCCTCACAAGACACAGCCCCTCAGGCTGGCCTGGATTGGGCTTGGCTCACTGGTGTGTGACTACAGTGGGTGCTCTGTGCCCACTTGGACCCCTCCATCAGGCCAGGGCACGTGCTCACTTAGCTGCCCGAGAGCTGGCTGGCAGATCCCTCTCCTCACAGTTCACCTCTCCTCACCCAGGTTCACATGCTTCCCAAATTTGGCAACAGTGGGAGTCATAAGTACCTAACAAGCCCCCATGATTTTATCCAGGATGGGCCAAAGCTCCCATGGGACTGGCTGAGGACTTTGTTGATGACATGGAAGGCCAATTGCCCCCCTGCCCACACCACTCCCCCCAAGGGCTGTACCTAAGAGGATGTCTCCAGCTCAGGACCAGAGTCCCAGGTACCACCAACGACAGTGATCCTGCAAGCAGACAATGTCTCACTGACGGTGTCAGAAAGCAGGCCATCTGCCTCAGATGCCTGAACAGACTGGTCCTGGATGTGGGGAGAGAGCCCATCAGCTAGCTCTGCCAGGAGCCTAAGGGACAGTCTGGGCTTCTCCCCATCCTGCTCAGAAAGGCTGATGGGTGCCATGCTTCTTGGGATGTGTTCTGGAGACTCTTCTCATACCTTAGATAGCAGGCAGGAACTTCCTGTCATTTAGCACTTAATCACTCAACCTTCAGTCTGGAATCAGTCCCCAAGGATGGCAGGCTCACAGCCTGTGAGGGAGGAACATGGCCCCTGAAACACAATGAAGGGCGGGACAATGAGCCCACTGGGACAGAGATTTATATTTGAGACCTGAGGCTGTCATAGATGAGTGGTGTGAACTTGGGCAATGGCTCACCTCCCTCATAGCCACCCTTTCTCAGGGGATGAGGGATTGTGAAGGCTACATGAGCTCTGGGAGGCTTCCTGCAAGGGCAGGGAACATTCCAGGTCATTCCTTTCCCCCTCCCCCTCAATTAGGCATCAATTAGGAGGGGAAAACCAGAAACAAGTAATCTGTCCCAGGGACTCAAGTCCAGACAGTCATAGATAAGCTGAGAAACATGACCCCCCAGGAGCCCCGAAGGACTTCTAAGTAAAGTCTGCTCCACTGACGGAAAATATTATTCAGCTGAGACTTTAAATAGCTGGTGCATCTGGGGCTGGAAGGTGGCCTGTGGAGGCAGCCAAAGCAGCCAGCCCCCAAACGTGGGGGCCTAATAAGGTTGCTGAATCACTCCCCAATCTCCTGTCCCCTTCAGGAAAAACTCCTCAGGGCTTCCCAAGAAGACATAGCTGGGCCCATCCACCCCACACATATCCTCAGCAGTGGTTGGGTTACAAACAAGATTTGTGCTGCCTCTATATCGTGCAAGTCAGGCTATACACGAATAATACAAAACATGGTCAGAGCGCAGAAGGCCAGGTTTAACCCCGGCTCCCTGACTGAGGGACTCTGGGTGGCATCTGAGAATTCCCACTTCTCTCAAGCTCCTAGGAGACCCTGCTGCTTCTGCACTGATCCTGCACTGGAGAACCTCTGCTCAAGGCCAATGGTTCTTGGCCTCGGCATCATGTTAGAACTGGCCGGGGAGATTTAACAATCCCAGTGGGCAGACCAAACCCTAGATGAAGCAAACTAGATTTTATGGGGGTGGGACCCAGGCATCCATATTTTTTAAAGCTCCTCAGATGATTCTAATGTGCAGCCAAAGTTGAGACCCACTGCTCCAGGAGCCAAGAGAGCACCTTGGAGAAAACTAGGGCACAGCACCAAGTGGTGTAACACTGTTACACACTGGCCACACTGACATCTCCAGAAGCCACTGAAACCCCAACTAGAAGTAGCCCTACTGAGTTCCAGAAGGTTCCTGGGCAAAGCCTGATGGCAGTGGGCTGCTAAAGCAGACCACATTTGTGCTCCTTACTCCTTAAAATGGGGCCAGCAGCAGTACTGGGGGTTTTGAGAAATGAAGGATCTCAGACTCCACCCCAGAGCTATCAAATCCAAATCTGTGCTTGAACAACATCCCCAGGTGATTCGTGTGCACTTTAAAGTTTGAGAAACACTGATCTCTGTTGGGACTTCAGTAGGGGCTGGGAGGCTAAACTAGCTCAAACCCAAGGTTGTTTCCAAGGGCCATAACACCAGCTCCCCAAATACCAGAGAGCCCTGGAAAGCTAGGGTGCTCCTGCTTTATACATAAATCAACTGGGGGAACTGTGTGGGTTTTTTTTAAGTTTATTTGTTTATTTGGTGGGGGAGGGGGGGAGAGAGGGAGAGAGAATCCCAAGCAGGCTCTGCACTGTCTGCATGGAGTCTGATGCGGGGGTTGAATTCACAAACCATGAAACCTTGACTTGAGCCGAAATCAAGAGTCAGATCCTTAACCAACTGAGACACCCAGTCGCCCCAGTAGCTGTGTACTTTATATATAAATCACCCAAGGAAACCCCCAACTTTCCCTCTCCCCATCCAATGACCTGGCTGAACCCTCAAACCTGAGACCATCATGTTCACCATGCCTGTGTGGAGTTATAGCCTGGTCCTAGTCAGAGTTTAGTGCAGAGATCTTGAGCATGGCCCACACATTAGAATGATCCAGGTAGCTTTAAAATATCTTTGCAGCGCAGGGCATACCCAGACCAATTACATCAGAAGGTCTGGGGTAGGGTCCAGGTGTCAGGACTTTAAAACTCCCCAGCGATTCCAGTTGGAACTAGGAAGAGCCCTACAGTAATCTTCTGTATTCTCTCCTCTGACCTCCCTCCCACAGCCTTCGGCTCCCTGCCTATCTGTCCTTCACTTTTGCCATTAAGTAGAACACCGGATTCTCCTATTGGAAAGATACCGCGAACTTCCTGCCAGAGAGGGAATGGCAATTCTGCACACAAAGTAAATTTGATTATCTTTGCTGAGCTTGCAACATTGTGAGCAGGCTACAACCCTCAGATTGTTTCAGTCCTGTCTAATTTTTCAGCAAAATGCCCTTAAGTTCAAGCAGCTGCTGTTGTTAAAGCATGGCTGTGACACCAGCAGAGGATGCCAGGCCAGCAACACCCAGGAGAGCAAGGTCAGAACAAATTCCTCTTGCACCATCCCATATTTCAGTGGTGACATGCGTGGAAACAAGCATCCTGGTAGTGCAAAAACTCACTTTTAGGTTGCGTCTTGCATTCTTCTAGAAGTCGCTAAGAACAAAAATTTGATGGGAATTGTTCAGTTTTAATGCATATGCTTTTGCAAATGACCTTGGACCTTGCCAACAATTTTGTGCAATGAGCTAGGCCATATTATGATTTCCATCTGTTGTGAGCTGAATGGTGACCTTGGCTCCTATTTCCAACTCCTAATCCCTGCAACCTGTGGATATGACCTTATGTGGCAAGTGGTGTGCTTAAATTAGGAATATTGAGAGGAATTGCCTAATCTGGATTATCCTGGTGGGTCCTAAAATGCAATCATATGTATCTATATAAGAGAGAAAAGGCAGTGTGAATATGGGGGCAGATATTGGAGTGATAAGGCCCAGACACCAGCAACAATCAGAAGCTGGAAGAGGCAAAGAGCATGCTGGAAGTCCTCAGAAAGAATGTGGTCTTGCCAATACCTTAGCCCTGTGAAACTGTGGACTTCTGGACCCCAGAATTGCGAGAGAATAAATTTATTTTGTTTAAAGCCATCTAGTTTGTGGTAATTTGTTACAGCAGAACAAATTTAAGCTAAGAAAGCTAACATAGCCTATTATCTCCAAACTCATCATGCACTCCACCAACATTCACAGGATGCCAGCCGTGGGTAAAGTCACCGGGATCCAGGAGGAAACAGCCAGATGCGGTCCTCTTCTGTGGAGTGTTCATCCCAGGGAGGTAGACAGCAATAAACATTCTCACTAAGGTGAAAGTAAAGGTGGAGAGTGGCTAGTGCCAGGTAAAAAATAAAGGAGAGGATGGAAGAGATGGTGCCAGAGCCAGGGCAGTGCAAGAGACAGGAAGGAAAGCAGGTGACACTATATATGGTCATGAGATGTGATCACCTCTGGGGAGATGAGCTCACATGTCAGACCCAAATAGGACAAAGAATCCAGGCAAGCAGAGATGAGCACAGAATGACCCAGGCAGATGTAACAGCACGTGTAGCCCCGAGGCAGGCAGGAGACTGGCGTGTAGGAGGAATAGCAGCAGGCACATCAGCTACGACCTAGGGGGAAAGTGAGGGCAGGAGGTGAGCTGGAAACTGAGTAGGAGTCGCCTTTTATTCTAAGGGTGCAGTGTCAAGCAAATGGTGAGTCACAATACCCTGCAAAATGTCCTGAATCTGTTCCCTACGATAAACAGAGCAGAAAGGACAAAAAAAAGAAGACTGAGTGACACTTGCTTTTAGGCACTACTTCCTTCAAAATGCTTGGAGCCATGGAGCATAATCTCTTAATAGCAGGGAACCATGAGGAGGAGGAGGAGCTGGAGGAATAGGGCATGATCACCACCTGGTCAGGAGGGCTGGTTTGCACAGAGCCTCCCCTAGGTTCTGCCTGCTCAGAGGCAGCTAGCTCTCCTGTGCTGACCACAGGGGTTTGGGGAGTGGCCATGACATGCTCGATCCAAGGCCTGCTCTTCCCAGAGAGGAAGAAGTGAGAACGTGGGGTCAGGCCCCAGGGCAGTGCCAGGGTCCTCAGCACAGAAGCCAGTTGTTTCCATACGCCTGTCCCGGGCCATCTCCTGACTTGCATTACTGCAGCTTGTCATTTGGCAAGTACAGGAAATGTGCCGGCTCACCGATACTGTCTCCAAACCCCTCCTTCCCTCCCTCCCTTCGGCAGGCCATCAGCAGGCCAGAGCTCCAAGACCCAGAGTAAGACGGTGTACTCGCCCGCCCAGATCTGACCCCACAAGGACAGCAAGGCCACATGGGCCCACCCCTGGCCCCACCATCGGAGTCTCTGCCACCACTGGGACAAGGGGTGGCCCGACTCCTTCAGAGACCTCTGAGGAGATGTACCACAATACCACTTAATGGCCTCGAGGCCAGTGGGCAGGTGTAGAACAGATGGTTTTGGTGTCTTGTCATGTGAGAAATGCCCTGAATTCCCTCTATTTGGTCTGCAGCGAGCAATGGCATCCACAGAGGTCAGGTTTCTCTGAGTGTCCAAAATGCCCACAGAGCTGGTCACTTCCTTCTGGGACCCTCAACCAGACTCTTAAATTTAAAAGACCCAGCAGCAATACTCTGGTTTCTCTTCAGATCGTATAAATCTTTCGCCTTTTAAAAGACCCAGCAGGCCCTACAAAAGGCCAAAAACAGTGAAACTTTGGGAAGAGTAGGGGACTGTGGAATAGTGAAGAGGGGGATCTGAAGGGAATTAATTCTAGGCTCCTGGAGCAAGAAATACCAGGGAGAAAGGAGAAGAGGATGTTCATCCCTATTCTTCCACGATTGGTCCTAAAATCAGACTTACTGTGTTCCTTCTATTCCTTGGTTTGCCCGGCTATAAAATGGACAGAGCAATTGCAATGAATTTGAGGAGACAGAACATATTGGTGGCTGGTTTTTTCAGCTCCTATCTCAACACTGGGCTAGCAACTGCATAAGTTGTGGCAGATGGAGAATTCTGGACCTTTGCCCTTAAGAAGCTTAGAATATGTTGTGGAGAAGAGTGACCCATTCAAAGGAAGCAAAGCATAAACGTGTTTATTATGCTGTTTTTAAGAAAGAATGCTCTTTCTTTCTTTTTAAGAAAAAATGCTCTATCTACCAGAATGCTCTGGAAGGCTTGTAGAAATAGGCTGCTGGGCCCAGGGGTCCTGATGTAGTGGGTTTCAGGAGGAACCCGAGAATGTGTGTTTTCCTAACGCCCTCCCATGTCTTGCTGACTCTGCAGGTGGGCAGGCCACACTATGAGAGCCATCGGGACAGCAGGATCTCTGAGAGGGAAGGGCTGGCATGGGAACCAGCTAGAACACTGAGGGACTGAATGCCTGTTTCACCACTTCATACATAGGAAACCAGGGGTGTGCGGTGGCCGGGAGGTTCCTGGGAGCAGCTCTCTTACCATCTGTGCACAGCCCATAGTTCCCAGAGCACTGCTGCTTCTCTGCAGTGATGGTTTTGCTTTATTTCATTTCCAGGCCATTGTGAACTAATACCTCTGTCAAGTACAAAGTTACAGGTATGGATGTTGCAGCAGTGTTGAAGTCCAAGTTCCTAAATGATTTTCTTGTCACCCACTGGTACCAAAGAGCTGATGGCCTGGCACCAGCTCATGGGCCACTTTGAGTGGTCCCACCTAATAGCCTGTGTCCCCAAGAGGTCTTCACATGTCCACCCTGAACGTAGCCCAGCGTCCAGCACTAGCTGGACACTAGGGAGGGGCTGAGGGGACATCTTCCCCAAGACTGCCCTCCGTGTCCACTCACATAAAGGCAAGAGATGGAGGGCCGCCCCTCCATCCTTAGTCCCAGCCCTTGGGGCATTGCTCCTCATGTCTAGAAGAGATGTTTCTAGAGGTAGCAGCAGGCACTGGGGTCAAGAGAGGCGCCCCGGAGAGGAACTAAAGCCACATCTCTAACACTGTATCCCCAAGCTGTGCCTATGTCCCGGAGAAGAGTCAGGCCTGCCTGGCCAGGAGCTGCTGCCGACTCTGGCCCCCTCCAAATCAACCTGGGACCCAGGGATGCTCCTCTTCTGGACTTCTCCCACCTGTTCCTTCCCCCAGCCACCTCAGGGCACTCACCAATCCCTCACCTTCACGGAAGTCTGAGGCCCCAGTCCTGGCATTTTTGGCAATGACAGGTGAGCCATAGGCCATGGGAGAGGCATAGAGGTGGCCACAGGAAGCCAAGATGAGCGCCTTGCAAGGAGACCCCTGAAGCCATTTACCCCTCATTGATCACTGCTCAGAGTGGAGGAGCCATGTCTGGAGGCTGGAAAGCACTGAGCAGGGAGAAACAGAAGGCAGAGGCAGCAGAGGCCAGCAGAAGAATGACCTCTCCTCCAGAGAAGGAGAGAGCCTTGTCTATTTTGCTTTGATTTTTCCTGAATATATGTCCAAACAATAAATCTCCACCTCCTGACTTTATTTTTTTGTATTAAATTTATTTATTATTTATTTATTTATTTTACAAATAGTTTATTGTCAAATTGGTTTCCATATAACACCCAGTGCTCATCCCCACAAGTGCCCTCCACCTCCTGACTTTAATTGGCCTGGACAACACTGTGATTTTTCACTTGGGGCTTTCCCTGGCATTCAGCATTTCTCCAGTATTCTCTGAATCCCAACTCAAATGCTAAGCATGTAGGGGTTATAAACCAACACATGTCCCACTCGGCACTTAGGTCCTGTGGGTTGTATCAGTTAGCTATGACTGCAGAACAAATTGCTCTAAGTTTACTGGCTTATGAACAGCAACCATTTGGCTTAAAAACAAAAACAAAAACAAAAAACAACTCATGATGCTGTGGGTGAGGAATTCAGGCAGGGCTCTGTGGGGACAGCTCATCCCTGCTCTGGGTGGTGTTGGCTGGAGCAGCTGGCCTGGGGCTAGTCGGGCTCACTCTTGTGTCTGAGCCCTCCGCTGGAATGGCTCATGTTGTCTTCCCTGTGGCCTCTCTTTTGACATTGGTGTCTCATCCTCCAGGGTCTTTCTCTCCAGCTAGATAGTGTAGACTTCTTCCCATGTGGCTGGATTCCAAGTGAGCAGAAGCAGAAATTGTTTTTACTGTTTATTATATTTTTAAATTTTTTAAACATTTTATTTATTTTTGAGAGAGAGAAAGAGTACAAGCAGGGGTTGGCAGAGAGAGAGGGAGACACAGAATCTGAGGTAGGCTGCAGGCTCTGAGCTGTCAGCACAGAGCCCATCGGAGGGCTCAAACATGTGACCCACAAGATCATGACCTAAGCTGAAGATGGGTGCTTAACCGACTGAGCCACTCAGGTGCCCCAAAATGTTTGTTTATTTTTGAGAGAGAGAGAGAGAAAGAGAGAGTGTATGTGCATGTGTAAGCAGGGGAAGGGCAGACAGAGAAGGAGACAGAGGATCCAAAGCAGTCTCTGTGCTGACAGCAGATAGTCCGATGCTGGGCTTGAACACACAAACCATTAGATCATGACTTGAGCTGAAATTGGATGCTTAACGGACTGAGCCATCCAGGTGCCCCAGAAGCAGAAATTTTTAAAAATGACTGAGGCTAAGTCCCATTTTCAGACATTCCAGACGTAATTGGTGTAGAGTTTGCCCAGGCATCGGACATTTAAGTCTCTCCAGGTGTTTCTGTACTGAGTGGCCAAGGCTGAGGACCCCAGCTCTGGCCCCTCATGCTTCAAGTGTAGTTCAAGCACCAGCAGCAAAGGCTGCTGGGAGTTCATTGGAAATGCAGAATCTCAAGCTCCTCACAGCAGAGGTAGTGCTTTGGTGTGACTGGAACCAGGACTTGTGGCTAACTGTGACAAATACAGCCAGAAGGAACAATGCTGGAGCAATGGTTTGTATGCCTCTCTTTACCACAAATGTTCTGGAAGAGGCGCCTCCAGGTGACCCCACAGAAAGGTGTTCCCAATATAACAGCGGGCCATTGGGAGAAATAACAATGGGAAGAAATAGGCATGTTCACTGAAACTTGATGGAGATGAGAAAGCAGAGGAAGGCAGAGCATCTGTGTTAGTAGGGGGTAGCACAGGTGGCAAGGAGATTCAAGGTACTTCTGGTTGCCTCTTGGTGTCAAATCAGTGCCTTTATATCTGTGAAATAGACATAATGTGCTCCAAAGCCCTGGCCCCCTACTTCTGCCCCAGGTGGCTGGGGATTTCTGCAGAAAAGTCACATAACCTTGCAGACAGGAGCCTGCTGGATTCTTCCTTCACCTTCACTCTAATCTGATCCACTTGAGTTCAGTCTTGGGTCTCTCTGCTGCATACCTGTGCCCCCTACCCATCCTGTACCCAAGCCTCGCCCCTCAACATTTCTTTCCTGCTCATGTTCCCTCCCACAGCTCAATCTTGGCCCCTCCAACCCAGCTTCCTTGTAGCTGCCTGAGTCATCCACTGAAAAGCAAGCCCTGGACAATTGCAATGAAGCTCAGCTTCCTTGGTGGGAGGGGCAGGGGGATACATGAAGCCTGCCATAACCTCTCTCCCTCCTCTCCAATCTAATCCCTGCCATCCCTCCTCCCCATGGCAGGTGCTTGCAGTTCCCTCAACTGGCAGCTGTGCTGCGGGATCTGTGCCCTCACCCTATGATTATTCCCTCTGCGGGCACACCTTTCCCTCCTTCTCTGACTGGCTAACTTCCAGGGTCACTGAGGCTCCTGGGAGCACCATGTGGAGAAGGGCACCCCCTGGAGTTTAAACTAGGTGGTGCAGCATTTGTGTCCTGAAGCTCAGCTCCCGAGGCACTTTGCCCTTGAAGCCAACTCTGACAAGGCAGCTTCTCAGGAGTGCCTGGCCCAGCCTCCATAAAACGCTTTGGTGCCTTTAAAACTGCACTGACCTGTGTGAATGCCATAGACACATGTGACTGCAGAGGACCTGCAACCCAGCAAGTCCCAGTTGAGATGTGCTGTTAAGGGTGAAATGCACACCAAATTTCAACGATTTTGTGCAAAAAAAAAAAAAAAGAATAAAGCTCTTTAAAAATCTTTATATATTTTACATGTTGAGATGACAATTTTTTTTTTACAAATAGTTTATTGTCAAATTAGTTTCCACATAACACTCAGTGCTCATCCCCAAAGTGCCCTCCTCCATGCCCATCCCCCCCTTCCCCCCACATCCATCAGTCCTCAGTTTTTGTCAGCATTCAAGAGTCTCTCATGGTTTGCCTCTCTCCCTTTCCCCCACCATTTCCGCCCTTCTTCTCCCCCTTGTTCCTCCGAGATGACAATATTTTTGACATATTGGGTTAAATAAAACTGAAATTGATTTCACCTGTTTCTCTCTACTGTTTTTAATGTGACTAGTAAAATACTTAAAGTTGCTTGCGTGGTTCACTTTATTCCAATGGCCTGCACAGGTCTAATGGGTAATTCTCCCAGAACCCCTCTGTACTAGTTGTAAGCTAAGGGAAGTTATTCGACTTTTCAGAAACTTGATTTCCTGCTGATGCATAGGAGCACATGTACCCCAATGTTCATAGCAGCACTCTCCACAATAGCTAAAACATGGAAAGAGCCTAAGTGTCCATCAACAGATGAATGGATCAAGAAGATGTGGTTTATCTATACCATGGAATACTACATGGCAATGAGAAACAATGAAATCTGGCCATGTGTAGCAACATGGATGGACCTTGAGGGTGTTATGCTGAGCGAAATAAGTCAGGCAGAGAAGGACAAATATCATATGTTTGCACGTATAGGAGGATTAGGAGGAACTTGACGGAGGAACAAGGGGGAGAAGAAGGGCAGAAATGGTGGGGGAAAGGGAGAGAAGCAAACCATGAGAGACTCTTGAATGCTGACAAAAACTGAGGACTGATGGATGTGGGGGGAGGGGGGATGGGCATGGAGGAGGACACTTGTGGGGATGAGCACTGAGTGTTATGTGGAAACTAATTTGACAATAAACTATTAAAAAAAAAAGGAAATATAAAAAAAAGAAACTTGATTTCCTTATGTATAAACGTAGAACGTATAATTCTTCTCTTTAAGAGTGAGAAAAGCTGATCCATAGGGGCACATGTATCCCAATGTTCATAGCAGCACTCTCAAGAATAGCCAAAACATGGAAAGAACCTAAGTGTCCATCAACTGATGAATGGATCAAGATGTGGTATNAAAGTGGGAGAAGAAGGGGAAACATAGTTGGGGAGAGGGAGGGAGGCAAACCATGAGACTCCTGAATGCTGAGAACAAACTGAGGGCTGATGCGGGGGGAGGGGGGAGGGGAAGGGGGATGATGGTCATGGAGGAGGGCACTTGTTGGGATGAGCACTGGGTGTTATATGTAAACCAACTTGACAATAAACTATTTAAAAAAAGAAGAAGATCACTCATTCACCCAGCATATTATCAGACCTCTATCTGTACCTTGTCAGTTGTATTATATAGAATTAACAGTTATAGTAACCTTGGTGGTCTCAAGGATCATATTCACTTAGGATACCTAGAGTCTCATACAATGCATGACATCTGGTAGGTGCTCATGTTCAGTGTATATGATGGGAGGGGAGGACATGAGTCACAGACTACAGGCTGATGCATTTGCCAGAACCCCGTTCTGGCAGATGCTCAATCAGGGCAGGCTTCCCTTCCACCCTCCTCCCTCATGGTCTATGTCTGAAAATACCCACCTCCAGCATCCACTTATCTGACCAGAGCACCTGTGTTCCTTAATACCCTCCCAAACTTTTTCTCCCAACATCCCTCTCCAAATCCCCTTACATCTAGTTCCCAGCCTGTCGCAGATACCCTGACCCCGGCAAATGCTCCTGGAGAGGTGCTACCCAGGTGTGGCCTTGCAGGGAGCCGTCTTCCCCAGGAGTCATGAATCATTCTGCCTGCTTCCATCATTGTCCAAGGTGAGCAACCCAACAGATGATTTTCTCCAGCTATATCCGACTCTTTTCAGAAACATCCTGGTCTCCAAATATGAACTTCTAAACCAGCAGCAAATCATTCTGGATAAATGTTAGCTAATTTGGTTCCTGGAAAAGAAAAGCTCAGGGATTCTTCCAGAAAATAAACACCCCACGGTTGTGAAACTTGAGTGCATGTAGCAGGGATGGGCACAAGCCCCAGAAACCTGGGTCCCGGCCTCCAGTATTGCCAAAGCCCAGTGCCTTGGGGAAAATCCTGAACTTGCTCTGGAACGTGGCCAGGATCTAATTAAGTTTGACTTGAGTTTGCAACATGGCATTGATGCCTAGTGAGGCCTTCTCCCATCCTGAGGAAGGTTAATAGGATTCTTCTGAGGATTCAGGACCACAACATCCCAGGGCCATCAGGGGCCATAGCAACCATCAACTTGATTACCTACTCTACCAATGAAGAACTACAGCCCAGAGATGGGGAGAAACTTTTCTAAAGGTGACCTGACAGTACTCAAGCCCACTCCAAGTGTCCTGACTCCCAGACCAGTACCCTAATGGGCTTCTTGTGGGAGAAACATCTTTGGCCCCAGCTCCTGTTTATAAACATAAAGATGACAATAAAGAGAGTCTCCAAATACTGTTCACACTGCCTACATCATTAAGATTCACCGATCTGAGTAAACATAGTCCTGGGTTAGCCTGTAAATACCTCGACAGAAGTATAAATTCTCAGTGATTCATATTTTTCGGCAGTGCCTTTCAGGAAGCTGAGAGCCCAAACCAAAAGGATGGTGGTGTTCATAAGGAGTGTGGTGTGGAAGGAGACAGAGGAAGAGTTATCATGGGCACGGGGCTCTATCTGCATCTGGGGAGAAGTATCGGGGGAGCCTCTTGGCAGCCAGAGGCCCGAAACCTGAGTCACTAAGTTCAAAGAGGGACAGTGGGTGAAGTAATTGCCTCTAATTCTGTGTTCCTCCCTGTCTCCCTGGCCCTGGCCTTACAACTTTGCAGTGCTTCCCACTAAGGCAGAGGGGACTTCCTGCCTCTGATTTGTTCAGTCACAGCCTTGCTTTGGTCAATGGGATGTGGGCCGAAGTGACAGCATGTCTGTCTGCAGCCTCTTGTACTTCTGGCATCACCATAAAGCAGCACCCCTCAAACAATGGTTGCTGTCCCCAGCCTTGCACACAGAATGAAGCCAGGAGGAGCAGCACCTGAGCCGCACTGGCAGCCAGGAGCCTGGGGCAGCAAGTTAGGCAGCCTGGAGCAGAGCCAGCTGCCAGCCCATGACAGCACAGGGCTGGTGCTGGTCAGAGCCCAGGGGTGCCTCACCTTCCAGAGAGATGGTGACATTTCAGGGAGAGGAAGCAGACAATGGATGGGCAGCCCAGGCAGGAGGAAGGCCATGATCAAAGGTATGGCGGTGGGAAAGGACAGTAAACATTTAATGAACGAATAGCTCAGAGTATCGGGAGCAGTGCTGTCTAAAATTCTTCGATAACAGAAATGCCCACTATATATGCCAAGCAATGAAAGAGCCCCTAGCCACGTGGGACTCCTGAAAGGTGGCTAATGCTGCAGAGGAATTGAATCTTTAATTTTAAATAATTGCTATTTAAAGCACAGGTGGCTACTGCCTGGACAGTACAGATCTGGACGTTTGGGTACAGGGAGGGCTCAAGTAGAGCAAGGCTGGAGATCGTTTTGCTCAGTAGAGTACCTGAGCTCAAGAGGTCCAGTAATTCTATCAGTGCTCGCTACAGCTGGGCCCTGCCATGAAGGTCACAAATTACTTCACTGAGGCTTCCCAGTATCTTTGTATGTAGTACATTATTGACCCATGTTACAGGTGAGAAGACTGAGGCCCAGGGATGGGAAGTGCTATGTGGGGCCCCTTGAGGAGCAGAGCTGGGCTAGAAGCAATAAAGACCACAGTGCCTCTGCATTCCCTGCCTCCCCATATCCACACCAGCCCAGACAGCTGTGTCCAAAGGCTACAAGTCCTTTTCTGGAGGTTTTCCTCTTTGTGACCTGCCTCCCCACCACCCTTAAACAGTAGCACCTGAGTAAGGGTTCACAAACAAGAAGTTGTTTTTGTTGTTTAGTTTGCTTGTTGTTTGCAGACATGGGGCAGTTAGCTCGTGGAACAGGATTGGCAGGGCTGAGGAAAGAATGTCAACCCAACAATGCTGTGGGCAAACAGGTGCCTCTAAATTGTCCACCTGAGACATGGATGAGGGGAGCACCCTCCCCCAGGCCCTGTTCCTCGACACCAGGAGAGCTGAGTGGCTCCCAGCATCCTTTGTGGGGACCCGTGTGCAGCTGAGGGAAGATTCCATCAGATCACCCTTGACCTGAGCTCACTGTCACCCCAACAGTGGGAACAGGAAAGTGGCTGACACATATTGTGTGATTCTGCTGACATGAAATGTCCAGAACAAGAAAAAAAAAAAAAGTAAAAATGATTCAGAAAGCATATTAGTGTTTACCAGGGACTGGGGGAGAGGAGTGAGTTCCAATGGGCACAGGATCCTCCACAGGCTGAAGGAAATGCTCTGGAACTAGTGTTGATAGTTGGTGGTGAATTTCATGCTATGTGAATTTTAACTCAATTTTTTTAAATGTGGGCTGAGAAGGAATATGGTGACAGAAAAAATATGTGACCATGGTCCAACCTCTGCCCTGGACTAAGGGCCCCACCCCAGGGCAGGCCCTGTTTGCCACCCAGCAAAAGTTCACTGGGCCATGCTTTCCATCTTCCACCTGGTATGGCCCAGCTCTGCTTTGCCCCCAAGGGTCCAGCACCACCAATCAGCAAGGCCACTTTCAGGCTGATCCCCTACATGAGGTTGCATCTATCAAAGAGGACAGTGTGTGTGTGTGGCAAGGGGTGAGGGGAGGCGGGGGGTCAGAGCTGAGACGAAGGAGAATCATACGACAAGCCAGAGAACTTCTCCAACTACAGGAATCTGGGCCCTCCACCCCGAAAGAAATCACATGCACCAAAATACTTATATGTAGATGGGAAAAGATTTCACAGGATCTGACAAGGTCATATGATGTCATTTCACTGAAGCCCTTCCAGAGATTACAAAAAAATAAAGTGTTCAGGGAGGTTGGCTTCACCCTGGAGACATTGGTGAACTTAACATTTGCAATGGGAGGAGAGGGGGATGAGACAAGAAAGGAGGTGTGACTGCAGACACCAGGCTCTGCCTGCATGGGGTGGCTCCGGCGACACTGTCCCCTGGGTTGTCTCGTAGTCTTAACAAACAGAGACTGTGTGTCGTGTCTAAATATAGCCAGGAGGATAGTACACAGAATTATTCAACAGGAATGCGAAAGGCTGCTGCTCATCACAGTTGGGCCTGGCTTGATTTCACAATCAAATGAAGAGCCTTTTCCACTTCCAAGAGGCCTGGACTATCAGTGCCAGCAGCGCTAAGAGAGGCACTGAGCTCACCCCACACTCAACTTGCCCCCACAAATCTCGCCATAGGTCTTCCTGGCAAAAAGAAGGCAAAACCAGGACATGAGATAAAGCATTTCAAGGGAGACCACCAACCTTAAGCCAGTCACTGATTTGGCTTAAGAAATAAGGAAAGTCCATGATTACAGGTCTGTGCCTGGTCTCTTGTGTGCTGGGTTTCTTTCTTGGGTAGTTTCTGATCTACAAAAGTACATCAGAGAGACCTAAGTTTAAGCCCCGGCTTTGCCACACACTAGCTGTGTGACTTTGAACAAGTGACTTCACCTCTCTGTGCCTCCATTTCTTATCTGTAAAATAGTGAGAAAAACAATAGCTTTCTCAAAGGGCAATAAGAAAATTAAACGAAATCATTCAGCACTCAAAAATTATTAATTGAGCACCTACTATGTTCCAGACACTATTCTATATGCTGGAACCTAGATGCGCTAGAGGGGTGCCAGGGGAACAGACAAAGATCCTGGTCCTCACAGAGCTCATATTCAAGTGTGTATAGATTGACAATAAGCAGTAAACCTAATGAGTAAATTATACAGTATGTAAGAAGGATAATTGCTACAGAAAAGAGAATGTAAAGAAGGTAAGGTAGAGGAAAAATGGCCACATACACTTTGCTACTCCTCCCAGTGAAAAGTGCAATCTAATTCCCACCTCCTTGTATCAGAGCTTCCCTTAGTGACTTGTTGACCAAGAGAACATGGCAAAGAATGATGTTCTGGGAAAGGTGGGATCAGAAGAAGCATTGCAGCTTCTTTCTGGGTCTCTTGGAACATTCTCTCTGGGAGGCCTGATTTACACACTGGTGGTGTGCACATGCTCTGGCCAAGCATCCAGCTTTCCAGCCATCCCACCAAGCCCCTAGATAAGGGATGAAACCATCTGGACGGCCCAGACCAGCCCATCCACCCCCTGACAACAACCAAATGACCCGAATTGATGGGTGTGGTGCAGAAGAAATGGTCAGCTGAGACTGGCCTAAGTTTCTGCCCCACAAAATCATGAGATATAATAAAACTTATCTTTAAACTTTATAAAACTTATTTTAGTGCTTTTAAGCCACTAAGGTTTGGGATGCTCTGTTACCTAACAAGAGAACAAGATGACAAGTGGGGCTGGGGTATCACGCATATAAAACCCCTAGGCAGCTGCCACAAAATGGCATCAGATATTACTTTCCCTATTCGTATTTTTCACTAGCCTTCTCTCCTTTCAACAGAAACTATTTCAAAGCTGGGGTTTTCTGTTAGGCACCATTCAAATGATGTTTGTATTTTCATGCATGGGAAATCAATTCCGTTTCTCCTCGTGGAGATGATGTACTAAGGAATAAATGGGCATTTAGAGGCTCAGGCTTCAGAGCTCAAGGATCGTAGGATAAGAAATGAGCTCCATAAAGTATAAGGGCACTTATGCGCAGACGCTGACTTCTGTACTTGAACTTGATTCCCCTCCCATACACACTTTTTCACACTCAAAAAATTTTCATACTGCATTTTGATGGGCAGAGAGGTTTTCCTGGGTCATAATTATTACTATACAATACTTAGGAAAACCATTACATTTCTGTGTCTCATTAATCCACACAAAGTTCTTGTGAGACCACTATGAAAAAACCCTTGGTTACACATATCTAAAGCGTGCTCTCTCTCTCTCTCTCCTCTCTCTCTGTATGCTGTTTTCCTCAGTTCCAAATATTAGAGAAGGAAAAGAGCTTTCTAGTACAGAATGGCTGCAGCTTTTCTACCTACAAAGTCTGGAATTTTCTTGGAGAGAAGCAAAAAGATATGACTGTATTGATTAAGTATTTATTCCAAAGGAAACAGAATCATAGTAAATAATTCATGCAGTTTAAAAAAAAAGAGAGAGAGAGGAAAAAAACTTCACTCTAAAAGGTAAATAAACTCAGATAAGCATTCTAATAAACAAAATAATAATAAGGGCCATAGTTATTTGGGATAACAAGAGTTATTTGGAGATGTGGATGGAATATAAACGAGAAAAGCATGAAAAGATGTAATTTAAAATACCAAGTGCTACTGGGTGTTGTATGTAAGTGATGAATCATAGGTATCTACCTGCAAAACTAAGAGCACACTGAATACACTGTATTGTCAAGTTAGCTACAGTGCTAACTTGACAATAAATTATATTTTAAAAGTAAAGATTTAAAAAAAAAACACAAGTGCTAGGCAGGGGAAAAAAGTGAACAGAGAAATCACAGAATATGCAGATAATTGACGATTAGCTAAATGTTTTACAAAGTTGTTTTGATAAAGGATTGTTTTCCCCTGTACCAGATCAACTGCATAGCCACATCAGTGCCTGCTAGGGAGCCAAGTAACATCAACAGCATCCCACAGCACTATACTGCCACCAAATGGCAGCTATTCCAATTGCAGGCATAGTACTTGAGAGAATTTATAGGATGTTCCCAGCAAGATACTTCTAAACAATGGGGAGTGAAGTTGGTATCTCAAAGAAGCTTAGAAGAAGCAGCAATAAATACCTAGAAAAACAATAATGACAAATAGTATGTGTCATTAGCGTTTTCAGGAAGGAAATATCCATAGAAAACAACAGAATTCCCAGTTTTTTCCCAGAAAATTCCCAGAATTTCCCAGAAAGAAAAGTAGGAACGACTAAGCCAAATAGAAGCCCAAGTAGTTCTTGATCTCAGTCTCCTCTGCTGTACTTTTACATCAAGTTGGGGGAGGAAGGGACAAGAGGGGAAAGGAACCCACTGGTGTTGATTCCCAGTATGTGCTGGGAATTTGACAGCTATTATTTCATTTACTCTTCACAGTTACCCTACAAGGAAAGGTTACTGTCAAATATTGGAGATCATTAGAGGGTAAATATGGAGCCAAGATTCCTGAGCATGGATTGTGGAGCAGATCTGAAAGAGCTGAAGTTTCCATGCTCGATGCTCTCTGACAAGTCACACTGCTTTCATATACTTACCCTCTCCTCCAGTTCCAAAAACACTGTGAGTTTTTTTAAAATTTTTTAAATTTATTTTTGAGAGAGTGCAAGTCAGAGAGAGGCAAAGAGAGGAGGACAGAGGATCTGAAGCATACTCTTTGCTGACAGCAGTGAGCCCAGCGTGGGGCGTGAACGCATGAACCATAAGATCATGACCTGAGCCAAAGTCAGATGCTCAACTGACCGAGCCACCCAAGTGCCCCCCAAAACACTGTGATTTCTGAGAGAGATGCACGTGAGTTGGTGCTTTGTCAAGACAAGTCAAGTGTTCCTCACGGAACTGTACCATATGGTGAGAAGACATTCTTCTGCTCAAAGAGATGATGAATTAGAGGTGGCACTGAAAGTGGACACAGAGGAAGGACAGGTGGCTCTCTGAGAGGGCCAGGTCATTAGCAGCTTTCTGTTGCAGCATGGCTAAATGTATCAGGATACATCTCAACCCCTGGAGGAACGCCCTTAAGTTGACAAATTCTGAACCCAGCCAGATAATTTGATTCAGCAGTTGAAGGTGGCAGCCAAGAATCACTCCTCAAGTGGTTTGTATGCAGGTAGGCCATGGACCACCTGGTTGAAGTTCCATTGTGGATGCTTCAGATACAGGATATGAACACCCTTTTTTTCAGCATCCTTGGTCTCTTCTTCCCTTCACACCGTATGCATCACTCACAAGGGATGAGGGAATCTGCCACTTTATAGGTGCTTTCCATTACATTTTACTTTGTATAGGTCAGGGTCTCTTCAGGAAGCAGAAACCATCTCAGACACTTCAAACAGAAGGAATTTATAACAGGGAATTCGTTACATGGGTGATGGAACAGCTGAGAAGCCACATAGAGATTAATGAGAGGCTGGGGTGCCTGGGTGGCTAAGTCAGTTAAGTGGCCAACTTCAGCTCAGGTCATGATGGGGCTTCAGCTCAAGCCCCATGTCAGGCTCTGTGCTGACAGCTCAGAGCCTGGAGACTGCTTCAGATTCTGTATCTCCCTCTCTCTCTGCCCCTCCTTGGCTTGTACTCTGTCTCTCTCATTCTCAAAAATAAAATAAATATTAAAAAATTTTTAAAAGATTAATGACAGGCAGAGGCCACTCCACCCTCAGGGCTATGAGGACAAACACAGGAAATGGTTTTGTGGAAGCTGCAGAAGTTGGACCTATGGCTTGGCTGAGCACTGAGTCTGGGTCAGTGGAAGGAGGAACCATCCAGCAGCCATAAGAGTCATGTATGAAATGCTACTCAGAGAAGAGACAGGAAATCAGATGCTTTTCATGTCCCCACTGAGAAAACAAGGTGAGATTCTAGGACCCAATTAATATTAATGCTTAGACAGCATCCATTCCCAGTGGGTCTCAAGGCCAGATGAGCCTCAGAATTAGCTTGATCCCCACTGGAGATTCTGATGCAATAAATCAGAGACAGGGTCTGCACAGGGGTATTTTGAGGTGACTTTAATGTGCCTACAGGCTTGAGAATTGACGTTCTAGACCATAAGTTCCAAAAGAGCAAGGATTATATATGAAGAGCAACCATTATATATTCAGTAACACCACAGTGTCTGGCCCCAACAGAGATGCTTAATACATGTGTTGAATGAACAGCAATGACCCAGAGCCCTTGGTGAACCAGGTAGACCAGATGGATACCACCTCAGAGCAGAGGAACATGTAGAGAGTCAGTAGTCAGGAATAAGTCATTGCTAAAGAGATGAACATGACTACCAAGGCTAAACACAAGTAAACTATATTTTATCCTAAAATGAATCAAATGCCAAGAGAGGAGAAGATTCCCAAAAGGAAATAGTTGACAGAGGTGATCTGTCCATCCACAGTCCATGTAGAGCTGCCATCGTCTGTGTTCATAATGGTACCACCAATGACTGAAGACCATACTCTTGTTTTATTTCAGCCGTTTCCCTAAAAACATGAGTGCCCACATCTCTCCTTCCATTTTGCCTCCAAGAATCTAGGTATTGTATGCAGCAGGCAAGGATCAAAGTACTTTCTACTGTGGTCAAGCTAATCAGTGGCACTGTTGGATCTCTGTCCACCCCATGAGTTGGGGAAAATGGCAGATACCCGTATCCTACCTGGATGCAGAACAGCACCTGCTCTGCTAGTCACTGCCTGTGGAATCTGGAATAAGCCACCAGTGCCATTGCCTCTCATTTTTCCATTCCTTATGCTCCCTTTCCTTCATATCTTTTTCCATCTCTCTCTCCATTTCATTCTTCCCACACCCCTCTTTCCTCTCATCACACTCCTTCCTCTCCACCTCCCTTCCTCGTTCTTCGTGCCCTGGGACCTCACCTCCACTTTGAGCAAAGCCTTTCTAAGTCCATGCTTCTATTTTCTCCAGGATGAAATGGGACAAAATGCAGACATGCCCTTGAATATCTCATCAGAAAGAAGGGTTGCACATGGATTTATAGAAGAAAGGAGAGCAAGTTGCCTTAATTACTCCCCCAAGAAACTTTAGAACTTGGGACATTTCTTTTTTTTTTTTTTTTACAAATAGTTTATTGTCAAATTGGTTTCCACATAACACCCAGTGCTCATCCNATACCAGTTTACATTTAGGACTTGGGACATTTCAAATGGCATGAAAGAACTGCAAGCAAGGTCACTGGAAGTTATTTAAGTCCAATAATCAGTCCTTTAACCAGCTCTTCTGTACCCATTGCAGGAAGCTCCCATCAGAGAACTCTGGCCCCTTCCCTACATTCCAAGCATGACTGCTGCTGTGTCTCCCAGGCACCAGCTGATTGCCCCATGGCCTTCAAGATGCCAGAATTGGCCATAGTGGCTTCTGATGTGCATGACCCACAAATGAGACCAACATGCCCTAATGTGGCACAAATTCCCAAGCCAGATTACATGTCAAAATAAACTAGGGAACATGTAAAAAAAAAAATTCAGATGCCAGGACCCACCTCAGACATACTGAATTAGACTATCCAGGAGTGGAGTTCAGGCAACCAAGCCAATAACCCCCCGCTAATCTCTGAGAACCACTGCTCTGAAGGAACTTTGCATCTAGAAATGGCAGGCTGTTGATACCTACCTACCAGAGAGATCTCTGGCCAATGCTTTCCAACTCCATTCACAACCTCTATGTAAAAGGTGACATATATAGTTTTTGTCCCAGTGTGTCCATTTTTAAGTAAGCAAAGTAAACCTACCATGACAAAGTACCAACCCCTCTCTGCCTTATGAACCTAGACTTTTCTCCAAGCCCAATTCAAGCAGTGTTGTACATTTTCATAACTTGCCTCCCCCTTTCTTGTTGTCCCTGACAGTTGCTCGAACCTGGATTTAGGTGAACATGCATGCTATAGAGATAGCTTCATGAAGTTTTTCTCATGGCCTCACCTAACAGGGGTAATGGCTTGGTGTATGGCCATCATCAGGACCTGAGCTTTCTCATCTGCTCCATCATAAAGAATGTAGGATGTCCTGAAGCTAAGGGCTCAATTTCCCATCTGCTCCCCCAGAGACATGCAGCCCACCTCTTGTGGCCGAGGGCAACACAGATACAGAGCCGACACATGAAGAGGAGAGTGCTGTTCACACCCACTTTGGGGATTAAATCTTTCACCCTCATTAAGGGGGGCTAGACCATAACTTGCTGGCTTTGGAGCATTTTTAAGCAACAGAATCATGACTTAAGTTTCTTATTTGAGATCCCATACCCTAAAGAGGTAATGAAGAACCACCCTGGTTGATGCCAGAGGGCTTCCTGTGGCCTCTACAACTTCCACATGCACAGCAGTACCTGTGCCTTACATGGAGTTCTCAGTTTCTATGACACCAAATTCAAACCACAGTCCTGAACTTTTCTTCCCTCTTCTCTCATTCAGTGGCCTTTGTGGGTTTCAGGGATATGTCTGGAGGCAACAGAGAGGAGGATCACAGCCATTTGCCAGAAGAGATCAAACAAACCATGTCTTCTAAATTTGGGGTTCTCTAGCACTAGGGATCTTTGAGACAAGGACTTAGGTACAGATCACTTCTTTAGGACAGTAAAGCTAGGAGTAAGAAGAAAGGAGGAGAAGATGAAAGTCAATGAGAGGGCATATACTGAGGTTGCTGCTGGGCAATGGGGATTCAATCCCACTGGGAATCATCTGACTGAAAGAAGGCAGCTGGGCATTATCCACTGGCTTTAGACTCACTGGGGTGAGAGTTGTCCTAGGAGCATTGACTACTGCCACACACACATGTGCACACATGTTCATATGCACACAGATGCATCTGGGATGCACACATACCCCTGAAGCTTGGAATGGCCATCTTCCTCAGCAGCTGCTGAAATCAGACATGAGCCTTTATGAAGTCCCTCATGTTCTTGGGGCTCTGTCCCTCTTAAAATAAGATACTTGGTTATCAAAATCTCCATGAGAAGTGGAGAGGAGACTCTTCTAGCACTTTCTTCATGAAACAAACACCCATCCTGTGGGTGTACTTTTGAAATCAGAGGAGGCAGTCCCTATACTCACACCAGCCTCTCTAAGCCCTGACTCATACATCAGCATCAGAGACTTCCGTCTTCCAGCTTCTCCAGGCTCCAAGATAGAGAGCTGAACTGTCCAGGCTGACCCTTGATGGGCTGTCAGCAGGATGAATCACAGGCCCTGGCTGTCCTCTGGGATGTACCACTGCTCATCGGCAATGAGGTGGCCACCCTGAGCACTCCCAGCCAGCAGAAGTCATGATGTGCATCATCTTGAAGATTTCTGAGCTCAGGTTAGCATAACAAGTCTAAGGTAAGCATGGCTTTTCCAGCAGGAACTCTCAGACTCACTTCCCATCAATTCTCCTACTTGGTTTGGAGAAAGTAAAATCTTTCTTCCCCACTACCACTGCCCTCAACTGAGATTTAACTTTTCAAAGCTGGTCTGAACAAGGGTTTGGGGAACACCCAACATAGGATAATGGTAAGGTAAGCCAACAGAATAAAAAACTCTGTGTGTGCAGCATGATACCAATTCTTCTTTAAAAAGGGAGAGAGAGAGAAAGAGAATCACAAGATGTCATTTGATCAAGAGTCTATGCTTGACTCAGCAATAGTTCTCCAAAGGTGCTCCCTGGACCAGCAGCAGCATCACCTAGAGACTTGTTACAAGTGCAAATTCTCATCCCACCTTGGACTTCCTGAATCAAAAGTTATGGCACAGGAGCCCAGAAATCTAGGAGATTCTGATACTTGCTAAAATTTGAGAACCACTCTCAGGCTAGAGAATGAGGCAGACATTGCTCACTGTGTTAGGAGCCCAGAGCAGACAGAGTGGCTATCCTCCAGGAGCTTTAGTGTGGCAGGGAGGGGGAGGCAAGTGCTTACAGCAGCAAGATACTAGGGAGAACAGCCATATGGGCATCCTACACAAAAGCAAGAGGTCACAGGAAGGTAGGTTGTAGAAGCAATCATAGAAAAGAAAAATCAAATGAAAGTAGAAACTAAAGAGAAAAAGGCAGGTAGAGAGAGAAGAAAACAGTACAGAAAAAAAAGAAGGAAAAGGAATAAATAGGTCCTGGTGGGGCCAGCCAGGATCCCAGCTCCTTAAAGTCTGTGGTGGTTCACCAGCTCATTCCTTGAGTCTGGTCTGCTCTCCAACAAGACCTAAGCCCATGGGCAGGTGGTAATTTGCAAGGCTGAGTTAGCAGGCAAGCGCCTGCTTGGGGTGGGAAGCTGGAATCTCTGCATTCTTGGAAGTTTCCAGACAAATGGAAAGTTTAAAATCCAAACATTTCAGTACAAGTCCTCTGCCAGAACCAGGTAGCAAAAAGCTTCTCTGTTCTCCTGCACCATTAGTAGAAAGGGTTCAATGACCCAGATTCTACAGAGGTTTTGATTTCTATCAATAGCAAAGCTGTGAGTCAGATACAGGGATTTTCCTAAGAAGACATCAATTAATAACATTATGAACCTCTCCTGCTCCCTGTCAAATAGCACATTTTATCTATGTTCATATATGGTGTTGTTTTTTAATCCTCTGTACCAAGTTCCTCTCTGTGTTCCCACTTTGCAGTGCATTAGTTGCCATGGAAATGGTGAGGCCCTAGTATGATGGGTGTAGCTTAATTGAATGGCACAGAAAGTCATTTGTGCAATGGTTGGATATTATGTATATATATTTGTAATAATATTTATATAATAATAATTATATACAAATTCATATATTATACTACAATAATTATAAATACACAAATACATATTGTTATGAAATCTAGGTCTTTAGGGAAACTCTGATAACTTAAGGAACTTTCCAAAGGAAACAGCACACACGCTATAGTTAAAAATGCTAGGAGGAGAGAAGCCTGGGTGGCTCAGTCAGTTAAGGATCTGACTCTTGGTTTTGGCTCAGGTCATGATCTCAGGAGTTTGTGAGTTCCAGCCCCAGTTGGGCTCTGCACTAACAGAGCAGAGCCTGCTCACAATTCTCTCCCTCTCTCTCTCTGCCCCTCCTCCACTCGCTCTATTTCAAAATAAATAAATATAACTTTTTGTTTTAATGGTAGGAGGGGCACCTGGGTGGCTCAGACGGTTAAGTGGCTACAACTCTTGGTTTCACCTCAGGTCATGATCTCACAGTTCATGAGATCAAGCCCTGCGTGGGGCTCTGTGGTGACAGGACACAACCTGCTTGGGGTTCTCTTCTCTCTCTCTCTCTTTCTCTCTCTCTCCTCCTCCTCCTCCTCTCTTAAAATAAATAAATAAACTTTTAAAAATGCTAAGAATGTGATCACCACCCCACACACTTACCTAAGCCATACATTATAACTTAGATATATAAAAAGGGAATATTGGAAGAGGGACCAGCAAGCCAGAATGGCAAGATCACTGGAATCCTGCTCCAGGGCATTATTCCAAAGTCTGCACATATCTGTCTGGTTACCCAGGGCAAGTGATGTCAACTCTCCATAACTATGTCTTCATCGCATGAGAGAACTGAGCAAAGCGGTTGCTAGAGCTCCTTCCTGTGTGCACGTCCTATGATTCTAACTGTGCTTACTCAATGGTCTCATCTGTTTCTATGGAAGAATACACCATCTTGTAGCAAGGGATAATTCATTCATTCATTGATCCATTATTTATCTATCCAACAGTCATTTATTGAAGCGTATTCAGCCAGGCTCTAATGCTGGATGAATTCTGCAGAAAGTGGAGGTGTGGAGACTTCTCTTGAACCATACGGAAAAAAGAGGTCTCACAGCACAGAAACATTGTGGGACATAGGGGAAAAATGGCCTTATTTCTCACTGGTCAACTGTCTTCTCTCTTAGCCAGAAACACAAACCTAGAATAGGCCCAAAGGAAAGCTCCACAACTCCATCAACAAGGAATTGAGCCCCAAATGCTTCATTCTTTGTGTCCCTTTCAACAGACCCATTGAGGTGGTGAAAGTTATCTCCCAAAAGGATGTAAGCTGCCCTTTGCAACTCAATTATCCTTGCTTAAAAGACAGTCGGCAGGTCCTGCATGGTCATCCAAAAGTGCAGGATTAACGACACTAGTTTAGTTTAGAAATTTCCCTGGGTGTCTTCGGCCCTTACCCTATCCTCTCTCAGAGATCAAAAATGAGGTCAAAATGATACTCTAGATTCAAAGGGTATTTCCTGGCTGGAAATTTCCTTTTGTTTTCAAGGTAGGATATCTCAGTGCTTTCCCTCTGGGTGGGTTTATCCCAAGGATTTAAAAAGAGTCTCTGCAAAAAACTTACACTGGCCCAACCAGATATTAACTGCCTTGCTCACTTCTTTTGCTCTTGATAAAGATAAATGCAGAGCAAAACTAGTCCCCATTTACTAAGGGGACTATTTATTAGTTGTTCAGTAATAGTTCGTAGCAACCAGATCAATCATCTCCATATTTCAGATGAGGAAAATAATGCTCTTAAAGATGAAGTAACATGCGCCTTGTTACACAGCTAGTCCAAAGTAGGTCCATTTATTTTCAGGACACAAAGCTGTGTGTATAGCAATGTATGAGTTTTCAATTGCCATGATAATGCTTAAACACCCCAAAAATTCAATAGCTTAAAATAATATTAAAATTATTTTAATATTTATTTATATCATGATTCTTACTCCTAATTCTGTTGGTCACCTGAGTCTTTCTGATAATCTTGGCCTGCTCATGCATCTGATCAGCTGTAGCTATACTCAGCTGGGCTCCCATATCTGTCATGATGGCGTCAGCTGGGATGAGGGAAAATGCAGCTGTATTTCATGTGTAATACTCCAGTAAGCTAGCTCAGGTGTGTGTTCATGGTTATTGCAAGTGAGCAAGCCCCCATGTATAAGCATTTTTCAGCTTCTGCTATGTCACATGTATTAATATCCCACTGACCAAATCAAGTCACATGGCTGAGCCAGGAGTTAAGAAGTGGGGCAAATGCCCTGTCCACAATTACAGGAGTGAAAAATTGAGACCATCAATGCAAACAACCTACCACAGGTAGATCTCCCATCCTTAGCACCATTTCTACTCCATGGATGAAGACAACATTGATGGTGGGACTTTTCTTCCATTTCTTTTTTTCAGAGAAATATTTAACATTATTATTTTCATTTTGTGAATAGCATTGAAAATAACATTATATGGGGATGAGCACAGGGTGTTATATGGAAACCAACTTGACAATAAACTATTTTTAAAAAAAGAAAAAAAAGGAAAATAACATTATATTCTAAGGAAGATGAAAAAATGAAGATTTCTCATTTAATATCTAGCTTTTTAAAAAATCTATATAACCTTGAAAACAAATAATTTATTTTATTTTTTGCTCTAGGGTAAATTCAGAATTTCCTTTGGACCAAGTTTTGTCTAAAAAAGCAGCCAGTATCTAAATTTGAATCCTCATAAAGTCAGGTATTTGTAATTTC
Source organism: Crocuta crocuta (assembly GCF_008692635.1). NCBI lineage: Eukaryota > Metazoa > Chordata > Mammalia > Carnivora > Hyaenidae > Crocuta > Crocuta crocuta. The sequence goes on from NW_027551566.1 coordinate 3,430,973, forward strand.
TAAGAATCTCATCCAGCCACTGCAAATCAATGCATTTCAAAGCAACCTTGTTTTTAACCTTCTGGAGTTAGGATAAAAATCAAATTTTTCTAAGGAAGAGAAGAAATGAGTTAAACCACAAAGCCTGGGTTATTTACCCTGGATTACCTGATTAAAACCAAAGATCCCAATGGCCGGACCAATCATGACTTATGACACTCACATGCTTAGATGGCACCCTGCCCCCTCAACACCAAACATCTGAATGTTTTGAGTGTTTTATAGACCAAACATTTGGATGCTTGACCACATTTTTCCATTTTCCATTTGGAAAAGAATGAACACAGTCTGAGGTCTGTCTCTCAGACTTCCTAAGAAGATGACCTTGGATGCCTTAGGAAGGCAGCAAGTCAAACCAACACAGATCACAATGATTGTCCTTACAACCACCTACCTGGAAGATGTCCATGTTAGATGGTCCAGGGCATTGGGAAGGAAACTGAAGAAATAAAAATGGAATTGGGAATTTATCATGTGCCCACTAAATGTTGGGTGCTTTTATATACATTATAACCTAGGATACCACTGGCTCTCCCTTTATACTTAAGGAAAATGAAGTTCCTGTGGTCAAATAATTCACTCAGTCACACTTGTAGTCTTGGGAAGCCTGGAAACGTGGTGTCTGCCACACAGATGCCATTTTTCAAGTATCTAGACACATACAAAGATCAGGTTTGGAGATTTTTTTTAAAAAAGAAACCACCCTGGCGTGGGCGGGGGGGGGAGGTATATGCCCCTCTTACATCCCAGCTTTACTCTGTTCTGCTTATGTAACAGCCCTCTAGACAAGTCAGTGATGCCAGATGCAATCTCCTCCCACAGCAATCAAGATCTGAGTGCTTACAGAAGAAAACCGAAGCCCCCTTTCCCCCAAACACAGAGAAGTATCCTTCACACCAGGGTAGGCACAGCTGCTGTTTAGACTTTGAGATCTGGTTTACAACAAAAGCCCCAAGAGCAAAACCTCAAACAAAGGAAAAACCGATCACCTTGAACTAATTCCCCTTTCCATTGCCGCTGGCATCGCTGGGAAAATGGAAAGGGGATCAAAGTGGTGGGGTTTGGGAAGACAAAATTCATGTTTGTGCCCAGCCAGAGAAGCTCCCTGGATTCCTTGAGCCCAGGGGTTGACTAAGAAGCACAAGAATCTAGACCAAATGAAGAACCAGATCCCCACCTAGAATCAAAGGAAGTAAGCAAAAACAAAAACAAAAACACCCCAGCTTCTTCAGTCTGGTTTCACTTTCGATATGATCATTTATTCATTTTATTTTCAACCTGATGTAGCAAATCTTGACTACTATCTTTCTTCACAGGAACCTCTCCCAAGGTAAGAGAATTTTTAGGTATTGGCTTCCTTTTCATAGATAGTGGACTATAAGCCATCTGGACTGAGCCATCACAACTTGTCTGGCTGACCTCAGTGGAGTTTCTTAAACATAGTTGGCCTCTGCTGGCTTAGTTGTGATGAGAATGGCTCCCACCTTCCTCAGGAATGTTACAAGCACCCAGGCAACCAACAGAGTTCCTGAGACATAGGCAGCTCCAGCAATTCATCTCTGCTGATTGGTCAAAGAGTTGAGTTTGCCCAATGACTAAAACTGACATGGCACACATCTCTCCTAGAGTCAGATGGACCACTAATAACTGTGAGATAGCAGGAATGCCACTTTACCTCTCCAAACTCCAGTTTCTGGAACCGTAGAATGGAAAAAAAAAAAATACATAGAACTCAAAGCAGCACAGAGTGGATTAAACTCAAAAACTAACAAAATGTTAGTTATTTACTTTTGCTTTCCTTGAGCAGATGAGGCCAGGGGTGACATTGAAGAGTAATGGTGATGATTTAATCGCAGTAACGGCACCATTTTTGAGAGCCAACTCTGTGCCTGGCACCATGCCAGATGCTTCCCATCCATCTTTTCCCTCAGTGTTCATAACACAGTATTTTAAGAAAAATTTTTAAATGTTTATTTTTGAGAGAGAAACAGAGACAGAGCACAAGCAGGGGAGGGGCAGAGAGAGAGAGAGGGAGACAGAATCTGAAGCAGGCTCCAGGCTCTGAGCTGTCAGCACAGAGCCCGATGCAGGGCTCAAACTCACAAGCTGTGAGATCATGACCTGAGCCAAAGTCAGGATGCTTAATCAACTGAGCCACCTAAGCGCCCCCATAACAGCATTTTAAAGGAATATTCAAAAGGAAAGTTGATCTGTTATTGGAAAAAGATAAGGGTTTATTCATGTTGGGTCTACGCCAAGAGAAGTTTATCAACAGAGGTCATTAGGATGGACAGTGTGCGAAGATTGGGACCCAGTCCTCCAGGGATTACAATCTATTCTAAGGCCCATAGACTTCTGGAATCAGGGATCTTCAAATGAACAGTCTGATATCTTAGATTGGAATGAATTACTGACTCCCAGATGGCAATTTGTTGGACTGAGACGAACTTCTTTAGGGTATTTAGCACCAGGCACCCACCCTGTGCTTGGCAGTGTATCAGACATTAGAGGGCTTTAGACAAGTAGAAACCCTGACCTTGAGGAGTCTGAAGTCATCCATCCATCTAACCAATCATTTATTTATTTGAACATAATTAGAGTTCCTATTATGTGTTAAGCTCTATACTATGTAGAGTCACAAAGCACAGCTGCCTTCCTTGAGTATATTCTAGTTGAATTACCCTCAGGATAAGTTACAGAACAAAGGGAAGATAGTTTACGATCAGTAGATAGGGAGTTATCCTCCCAATAAGAGAATAATTAGTTAACCTTTCTGTAAGGCAGTCCAGTAATGAGTATTAAAAGCTATAATATTTTATATTCCCATTGGCTCAGCAAATCTCTAAGAAATGTATTCTACAGAAATTGTTATATATGTAAATCATCAAATAAGTGCATGAAGATTAACTTATAAAATTATTCATTATTATATTGCTTAGAATAGTAAAAAAAAAAATTTTGGAAATAATCCAAGTGGCCAATGAGCGATGAGTTGAATAAATTATGGTGCATTCCCACAATGGAGTATTATGTGGTCATTAAGGATTATGTTTTCTATACACACTGTTAAGTGAGAAGAGCAGGTTATACAATAATATGTAGAATAAGACCTTACTTTGGTTTTTTAATAATATGGGATTATATAGATGGATATACATACCCCCCAAAAAATTGGCTCAACTTCAGGCTTTAAAACTGCTCTCATTATCAAGCCAAAATTGAAGGAGAATGCATTTCTTTACTAAAGTTTTCCAGTGGTGTACAGTGACAAAAATGTCTTTAAAAAATTTCTTTTACCATTCTTTTCTCAAAATTTTAATCAACACTACAGCTACTTGCACATCTCTCCTTCTCTTTTTGATCATGTTCATTGCCCAAACCCCAAGCTCCCAGTCTTTGAGCCTCCCCCTTCTCTCCCCTGCCCTCTCCCTCTATCTTTCTCCTCTCTCTTCCCCCACTTCCTCCTCTACCACTCTCTCCTTCTTCTCCTCTCACTTTCTCTCTCTCTTTCCTTCCAAATCCCTCTGCTTCTCTTATCTTTTCCCCCTTAGGGTATCTCCATGCCCTTTAATATATAGATCAGCTTGGCCTCTTTCAGCTTGTCCAAAATTCTTTCTCCCCAACCTCCCTACCCAACATAATACAAGGCTTCCCTTCTCAGAAAAAGAGGGGAGAAATGCACTTGTAATTTACTATTTTAATGTCTTTTATTATGTGATATGGTATTATTTTATGTTATTTATTATACTACACTATTATAGTATTTATTATACTATACTATAGTGCTATATTAATATTGAACATAGCTGAGTGTTAAGATTTGGTGTGATTTTATTTTGTCTATTCAAATTTTCCTTAGATTTTCAAAACTAAATGTGTATTTTTCCAATAAGGGAGGGGGGAGGCTTTTTTTAAATGATAAAATACATTGGACACTGCAGCATTTAGAAGTCTGATAACTGCTCCTGAAGAAATTATAAATTTCCCTATGGCTGTTGTTAAAAAAATTCTGCCCTGGGGGGCCTAGGTGGCTTAGTCGGTTAAGCATCCGACTTCGGCTCAGGTCGTGATCACACGGTTCGTGGGTTCGAGCCCCCCGTCGGCATCTGTGCTGACAGCTAGCTCAGAGTCTGGAGCCTGCTTCTAATTCTGTATCTCCCTCTCTCTCTGACCCTCTCCTACTCATCCTATCTCTCTCTCTCTCTCTGTATCTCTCTTTCTTTTATTAATAAATAAAACATTAAAATTTTTTTAAATAAAAAATTTTTTTATTTAAAAAAAATTTTTTTAAATAAAAAACTCATGCCCTGAAATGTGAGCACCTTCCCCATAAGTCCAGGATCTACATCCCCAGGATGTCTCCTGGAGTGTCACATCCTCCTCTGTGAAACACAGAAGCCCTACAGCTTTTTTTCAGCTAAAAATTCCCATCTGACTTTGTTTTACTGAGCTTTGCCCACCAGTCCCAGAAATGACAGGCTTCTTAGTGAAACAGCCATGGCAAGGAAGAGTGGTCTTCTGTACCAAAGTGTACAGCTGAATGGCCAAGGTACAGTAAACATGTTAACCTTACTCAACTTTTGACTTTCACTTTTTAACTGTGCACATGCATATACACACACACGACCACATACACACACGTGCACATGCACACACAGGACTATCACCACAATTCACTGCACATAGCCATGATATAACTGCCTCTTTAGCATGCTATTCCCCTCGCCAGACAACCTGACTGTGAACATGAGTAGGGCACACTCACATTGCTACCTGGCTCCTCCCAGCTCCAAGCCTGTACCTGGTAACACAGGACACAGGTCCTCCCCCATCTCCTCCCATTCTTTTGGGATGTACCCAGAAGGTATTTTACAGATGTAAAGCAACAAATTTTCCCCTGTTCTTCTGCTCCATCCCCTTGTCGCAGAAGGTGGTGGAGATCCCAGACACTGGCCTTTGAGGCACTCTGGTTAATGTCATGGGAGCAGAGATGTGCTAGCCCTGTCAAGCCCTCCCCAAACTGCAGATCTGGGAGCAAAAGAAATATTCTCATTGTTTTAAGCCACTAGGATGAAGGTGGTTTCACAGATAGCACAGTCTGAGAAACCGGAGTTCTGAAATTCCAAGGACACTGGGAACCAAGGTTCTTCTTGTTGGATGATAAAAAGTAAATCTTTAACTCCAGTGAGGATGGTCCAGTGGCATGTGAGGGGAGAGTAGAAAGAAAGTGCACATGACATGACAATAAGACTTCTTTCCTGGCCTCCACAATGTGTCTGGTTTTTTTCTTAAAAATTTTAAATTTTTATTTATTTTTGTGTGAGAGAGAGAGGAGAGAGTGAGCAGGGAAGGAGCAGAGAGAGGAGACATAGAATCAGAAACACTCTCCAGGCTCTGAGCTGTCAGTACAGAGCCTGATGCAGGGCTCAAACCCACAAACCATGAGATCATGACCTGCGCTGAAGTCGGACACTTAACCGACTGAGCCACCCAGGTGCCCCATGAAGTGTCTGTTTTGACACTTTCAAGACCTACAGCCATTTGCCCACATGTAAGCCATGAGCAGCAGTCTCTGGGAAAGTGGGACTTTGCACACTGAGTTTTGGGTCATGACATGTGGACAGGGTCTTCTGTCTGGACTGTCTTTCTGGGTGATTTTAATACCAGCAGATACTTGAAGTCATTTCCTTAATGTAGAATACCCAGAAGCTTGAAAACCCATGATTTATTTGGAAGATTATCCCAGAAAACACAGGGGACAGTAGGCAAGTAAGACAGGGAAGGGAAGGCAGCAAATAACACATGTGTTATCTTTTTTTCCTAATGTTTATTTATCTTTGAGAGAGAGTGAGAGAGAGAGAGAGAGAGAGAGAGCTGGAGCAGGGGAGGGGCACAGAGGGAGACACAGAATCAGAAGCAGGCTCCAGGCCCTGAGCTGTCAGCACAGAGCCCAACTCAGGGCTCAAACTCACAAACCACAAGATCATGACCAACTCACAAACCACAAGATCATGACCTGAACCAAAGTCAGATACCTAACTGATTGAGTCAAACAGGTACCCCACACTGTGTTATCAAGTCAGATACTACTGTGGGTAACCAGGGCTCTCCCACTAGGGCCCTCTGGGAGACCATGCCTAACATGTCCCACACAAGGATGAGGAAGCTGGAGTACTTTCCATGGCCCACTTGGCCTTTCCCACAGAAGCCTTGAGCACAGTACCTGGGGTGGGAGGTATCCCCTTTTAGGAAGCCACCAGCCCACATGAGAAATGCGGGATTTTTCTGTTCACACTGTACACACAACAGGGGGTGGGATATGGACAGACACTGTAGTTTATGCCTGAGCCACTGTGAGACTGGGCAAGTCCCCAGGACATTGACTATAGTAGAGCTGGTAGGAACCACCATCCAACTGCTCTGAGGCAATTGGCTTAGTGGGAAGTATGTAGCAAGCACAAAGGTCCTGAGGCAGGGACTTGGAAAACAGGTTGGATAGGAGCTCAGACAGGGGGTGGTAGGTGAGAGCATGCAGAACCAGAGTCAGGAGTTTGGATTTTCCTCTAATTAGAAGGAAAAGCCATGGGGGGCACCTGAATGGCTCAGTCGGTTGTGTCCAACTGTTGGTTTTGGCTCTGGTCATAATCTCACAGTTCATGGGATTGAACCCCACATCAGGCTCTGTGTAGACAGCATGGAGCCTGCTTAGAATTCTCTTTCTCTCTGCCCCTCCCTCACTTGTGCATGCAGTCTCTCTCTCTCTCTCTCTCTCTCTCTCTCTCTGTAGATAAATAAACTTTAAAAAGAAGAAGAAGAAAAAGGAAAAGCCATAAATGGTTGGAGCAGAATGGCCCAACCTGACCAATGTTTTTAAGATAATCACTCTGCTTGCTGACGAAAGATGGTAATATATAGCTGAGCAGTTAGGAGACTGCCACAGTATTACAGACAAGAGGCAACAATGGCTCAGATCAGGGTGGTGGTTGTAGGGGTCCTAAACAGGGGCAGATTCTGTTATGTTTCAAAGGTCCAGCCACCAGCATTTGCTGATGGGTTGTGTGTACAGTGTGAACAAAAGAGAAAGGTCAAGAGTGACTGAAAGATGTTCTTCCCAGGCTCCTAGAAGGGTGAATTTGCCATTGACTGAGAAAGGAAAGACAGGGAGGGTCTGGTGTGGACAGTAAGGGTTAGGAACTTGTCTTGTATGTGTCAAATGTGAGATGTCAAGGAGGCAGTTGGATAGACAGACCTGGAATTCAGGGCTATGGTCTGGCTGCACGTACAAATTTGAGGGTAAAAATGGAAATAACCCCACGAAGCTGGCAGGTGCCTCCACTTCCTTTGGTAATCATCACTGGGCTCAAACAGTTGTCTTCGAAGTTCACAGTGAATCCTACTGGCAGCCCTGTAGTGTTTTCTTGGTGTTTAGACAATGAAGTAGACTTCTTTTAGAAGAGAGGCATTTCCAACTTCTGCTCAGCTCCCAAATTCTTGGGTAGTAGGGCTGAGCTTTCACCCATACCACTGTTTCTCAGTGGCTTACACCTATTAGTCCCTTGTCCCCAGCCTCACCTCCAAAGGCTGCCTCCACATGGCTGACACCTCTGTCAGGCACCTATAAAAGGCCACTTTATCCCCCATCAACTAGCAGAATCAGCATCTTGCTGGCCCCGGGCACCGGCTTTAAAAGCCACGGACACTTGGGAAGGTGGGTCGAGCAAACACTCTCCTTGTGCAATATGGGCTGATTGGGTTACATTCTGGGATGCTCTGGCAGGGATGGACCAATCTCCCCTCCCTCCATGTCCCCAGGAAAGAGACAGAAGCAGGCAAGGGATAATCCCATTATCCCACAGATGAAGCACAGAGCATCTCCTCTGAACAGGCAACATATGGGTCCAGCCCCAGTTAGTGACACCACTCACCCCACCTGGATGGACTAGGAGGAGGCCCCCACAGGCCCATCTCCTGGCATCATAAAGCAACACGCTTTTCCCAGTGAGCCATCCAGACAATTTTAAGGCATATCAAAAAAGGACCTGGATCTGCAACTCCTCTAATTCTTGGAACTGCTGCATTTTCATGTTTTATGTGAGATGTTCTCATCCAAGAAGTTCTGCATTTCCGAGTGGGAACACGGTGTGTCTGCCTTGAACATTTGGCCCTTGAGAAAGTGCCATATCTCCAGCCTGTAAACCATGATCTAAGACAGCCTGGACTGCTCCTCCTGCTTCCAGAGAGATACAGACCCAGGCAGTTGGACAATTTCATGTAAGCTAACAGAGAGCCAGATATGTGCTGCAGGTGGATTCACCCCAAACACCCCAGAGGAGCTCCGACACCACCACATTTCATTCCCTCTCTGAGAAGACTGTGTCTTACCACGTTCTTCTGCTCCCCCGTATTTTATTTTATTTTTTAATGTTTATTTATTTTTGAGAGAGAGAGAGAAAGCTGGGGAGGGGCAGAGAGAGAGGGAGACACAAAATCTGAAGCAGCTCCAGGCTCTGAGCTGTCAGCACAGAGCCTGATGCGGGGCTTGAACCCATGAACTGTGAGATTGTGACCTGAGCCAAACTCAACCGACTGAGCCACCCAGGTGCCCCTTCCCTGTATTTTAAACAGACTCATCATAAACCCATTTGTGATGGGGGTGGGGGGGGGAGGCGGAATTCCAATTGTTTCTTCTTTGAACAATTTGAACTCAGCCTTCTGGGAGTTTCTGTTTATCTTTATAAAATGCTTACATCCTTTCCTCTTTTTCTAAAAGCCCATTTTTGGGGCCCATGCACATTGTTTACTTCAGGGGCAGTCAAGCTGGAATTTGATTTGGTAAGGAAAAATCTGGTTTGCTCACCCCTTTAGAATAAGAGGGAGTGGGGTGGCATTATGGGCATTCAACAGGGTGGGAAATGAGAAGGTGGGGTCTCAAATCAGCTCTAGGATTCTGGGAAGATTCGTAACATCTCTGAAGCTCTGTGTCCTTGCCTGTAAGATCTGGAGGGGCAAATCCAAATGCTGCCCAGGTAAGTAAGGGACCACATGATGCCCTGAGCGACATGCCCCATGCTGGCCACACACACACACACACACACACACACACACACACACCTCCCCACACCAGTTCTCTCATAGATATGGTCCTTATAGTCCTATGGTCTGCCTTCTAAAGACTGGGTGGTGCAGCATTATGCACAGTGGCCAAGACATAAAAACCACCTAAGTGTCTATCAGGGGATGAATGGATAAAGATAGGGTACCTGTACACAACAAAATACTATTCTACCCAAAAAGAAGGAGTCCTGCCTTTGCAACAACAGAGATAGACGTTGAGGGAATTATGCTAAGTTAAATAAGCCAGACAGAGGAACACAAATACTGCATGGCATCACTTATTGTGGAACCTAAAAAAAGTCAAACTCATAAAACAGAGTAGAAAAGTGGTTGCCCCTGCTAGAGGGATGAAAGGGTAGGAAGAGGTTAGTACAAGCTCGGCTGAGAGATAGGGCTCTACTGTATAACATGGTGACTACAGTTGTCATTTGTTGGGAGTTGAACTTAAATGTTCTCACCATAATGACAACAACAATAATAAATGCTGGGCACCTGAAGCAAAGGCCTCCAAACACCTGCTCACTGCCAGGTCTTGCAGACTCTCCTGCCCTCCCGGTTCCCCCTCCAGATGAGGTCTGGCTCAGACAGAATGGGGAGATCTCATCCATCTCTGAGAATCCTCAAGAGAAAATTTGTACAGTGTGAATGCTTTGGGGGAAGAAGGGCATATGTGGGAGGAATCTTTCCCTTCAACATGCTTCAGTCCACAAAGCAAGCACACAGAACAGGGAGAGACACACTTAAGGCCTAGCTGGCACCAGTCGCTGAGGCCGGACCCAGAGCAGCAAAGAGGAAGAATCAAAATTAAAAATGAAGGTGAGCAGGGAGCCTGGGTGGCTCAGTCAGTTAAGCATTCAACTTCAGCTCAGGTCATGATCTCACAGTTCGTGGGTTCGAGCCCCACATCAGGCTCTGTGCTGACAGCTTGGAGCCTGGAGCCTGCTTCAGATTCTGTGTCTCCTTCTCTCTCTACCCCTCTCCTGCTTGTGCTCTGTCTCTGACTCTCAAAAAATAAACAAACATTTTTAATAGTAATAATAAAGTAGGAGTGCCTGGGTGGCTCTGTCAGTGAAGCATCTGACTTCAGCTCAGGTCATGATCTCGCAGTTCAAGACCCGCATCAGGCTCTGAGCTATCAGTACAGAGGCCTGCTTCAGATTCTCTGTCTCCTTCTCTCTCTGTCCCTCCCGGCCTTGCACTCTGTATCTCTCTCAAAAGTAAATAAATATTTTAAAAAAGGGAAAAAAGAGACTGTGCTTCAGGGCTCACCTCTGGCCATTCATGGATTCTGTGGCTCCATGTGAACGAACCTGAGCTGACCTCCTAGAAGCTGCGAGATTTGTGGTCCAGCTGCCTTGGATGCCCTAGCAGATCTAAGGGAGTCCTTCCTAGATAAGCCAGGCCTCAGCCAACCCCCCAGTGGACCATGGTGCCTAAGGGAACCCCACCAAGATCAGATGAGCAAGCAGAGACCAGAAGAACCACACACACACACGTGCGCACACACACACACACACACACATACACACACACACAACCATGAGCTAAATAAGTGGTTGATGTTTTAAAAAGCCTGTAAGTTTTGAAGCAGTTTGTTACACAGCAAAAGCTAACTGAGGTAGGCCCAAGATTCTGTATTTTTTAAAGCTTTGTAGGTATATCTGGTGACAGGATCAGGTCTGGAAATCCATGATATATTTACTTTCATCACCATTGTCCCCTGCTACCTTTTCATGCATATGTCATTGTGTGGGCACCGCTGTGGCCTTGGTGAGGGAGTTGGGTGTGGTGTGGGAGGTCTCCAGTGAGGTCCCTGTACTGACACCTGCTTGTTCTCAGTTCCCAGAGAAAATGAGGCCTGGTCTGGAAACGTTGGTCTGGTCCAGAGAATGACAGAAAGATGTGGCCTTTTCAGGCTAATACCAGAGATAGATGACATTGGAGAATAGTCAGGATGAATAAATTCAGAATAATTCCATGTCAGTGTGGACAACTACAAGGTACAGAAATGGGACACTCGGGTTTTCTGATTCTTGGAAACTGAGACTAAGGGAAGATGAATACTACAGGACAGAGATACAACATCCCAGGGGCCGTGAAGGAGAAGGCTAGGAGCTAAGTGAGGACCTGGGCTCTCCCAGGCCAACAGCAGAGATGTGGAAGAGGGAAGAACAGGCAGCCAGAGGGTGACCATGATCCTGTTTCTTACCTCCAAAGACCCAGCCAGCAAAAATATTACTCTCAACTTTTAAAATTGGAAAATGGCATGCATCCAAAGCTTTGGGGAAGAAAGACATCTTTCCAACAGAAGTCAAAATCATTTTCCTGGACAATGCCCTAAATATTGGAGTAAGTGGACTTGTGAACCCAGGGAATTAGGCAGGGCAGGCATTCATCATCCCACTTCAGGGTAGTAGGCAGCTACAGACACTGGAGGGCAGGGCTGCCTCAGTCACCCTCAGCCTTCTTTCCCAAGGCCCAGCCCTTGATCCAACCAAGAAGTTCTTTCTAATAGCCACAGGATTCTTGCCAAAAATTAGCCTTCTCTCCTAGACTAAACATTTCATGAGAATTCTATAAGGCATCCACTTACCCACACATACAAGACATTCATCTAGGAAAATACAACCTAGAAAATGGGTCACATAAGCAAAATTGTTTTAGAAAATGCCTTTCTAAGAAGCAGTGTTGAGAAATGGATGCAGCTTTGGTCTTAGAATCCTGGACAGAAGCAGGGGGACTCTAGACTTAGTTGGGGGAACCTTGGAGCAAGCATTTCCCCTTGCTGTAAAATGAAGATTAGACTCTATGAGGTCTTGGGCCTAGGAAACTTTGCTCTCCAAAGTACATGGATCCTTCTATGAGCTCACCCAGCATGATCAGTCCTGAGTTTGGGATGAGCTGCCAATTTACAGGAAGAGATAAGATGAAGGTCAGTGTCCCATATGGACCTCATGTCAAAGAAGAGAGGTTTGAGACAAACTGCATCCTCAGGCTTTCAAGTTTTCCTCATCTGTCCAATGCAGATGCTTCTAGTACCTACCTCCAAAGGCACTGGTGACTAAATGGAAGAAAGTATGTAAGGGCTGGAGTACAGTGCCTGGCAGATAGAAAGCCCTCCGTGGATGTAAGCTACTTGCTGATCATGGGGGCTCAAGTGACACAGGCATCCACTTGGCAATACCCATCACTAATGGTGCCCTCAGGGTCCTTGGGCAATCACTCAGTCTTCTCCCCTCCCTGACCCTCCCAAGCTGGGTTTTAGCTCTGCTCAACCAAAAGCTCTTCAGAGTCTTCTACACAGCAGGACTGGTAGACAAAGGAATGCAGAAAGATCAAGACAGAATGTCTCTGCTTCAGAGACTCAGTCCAGTGGGAACGCTAGCAGATTCCACCACACCCAATTCAACAGGGCCCAGGGGAGTGTCAGCAGCCAACTCAAGTATACTTGTAGACACACTTCTCACAGCTGCTCAAAACTGGCCCTGTTGTCTGATGCTCCAGGGACAAGTCTTCACACTGAAGCCTCGTAGCAGGTGTAACGACACATCCTAGTGCTCAGGGCTTATCAATTCAACATCCATGAGCCCAAAATCTCACTGTCAGCACTGTACCTCTTTGTCTGGAGGCTTTCTCTGGTGCTAATGTCACTTTACTCTACCCATGAAGGAGAAGAAATCAAGGTTCTGGAAGACTGGTCATCAACCAATGACTGATAGGAATGCCAAGCTCTGGAGGCAGGATGGTTCTGGGGCATGGTCTACACTGGCTCCCAGAGCTCCCAGCAAGGTGGAGCTCCAGGTGCCACTCATTTCACAACATAGCTGATTGGCTTATTTCCCTTCCCTGCCTCACCCCCTACTCTCTCACCACTGTTTCTCTATACTTCCCAAATAAAATACTTGCCCTGGAATCCTTGTCTCCAGGTCTGCTTCTGGGGGGACCTAGCCTAATAAAACCCTTGCTATTTTTTCTCTCCAGCTCCACCCAGACCCTGAAGTCCACTGATCCATATCTTCTCCCACTGTAAAGTCTGGTTCCTGCATTGCACACCCCCAGCTCTGGATAAGCCCCGCCAGGAGTTGAACAAGTCTAGTATTCAGAAGCTTCTACTCTGCCGCGCATGACTGAGTTGTTGGAGTTTCCATGTTGGAGCTTGTTCTGGAGGCCAGGCAGCACTTGCATGAGCTTCCAGAGCCAGCTTAGGGTCCTGCATGTCCAGTACTGAGCCTCTAGCCCATTCCATCACCTCAAAGCCCCTGCTTGACCCCCTCATCCTCAGCCAGAAAGCAGAAAATGAGCAAAGACACCCTGGAATGGTTCACAGTCAGCATCCAGAACTTCAGCCACCAGGAACTCATCACATCCTCAGCTCCTGACTTCCTACCTCTCCTCACTAAGCCACGTTGCATCACCTGGTGTGATGATTAATCTTGCTTTTCTAACCCTGATGCTCTGGGGGTCTTCTTTTTGAGTGTGTGTGCCTTCAGCCATTCCAGAGGTCACTTCAGCTCCATTCAGCATCATCCCAAGCACAGTGCTGGGCTGTAAGGACAGTAATAAAGATGTTATTTCTGATCTAGTGGAGGACTTGGTGAATGCATGAGCAATTACAACTTATGTGACAAGTTCTATGACGGGAGAGTCCAGTGCCACGACAGCACAGGAAGACATGAAGAATGATGTCCAAGCCATAACTGAGAATTCACCAGGGGAAGGGTAAGATGGAGATGAATGTATCTGGCTCAGGGAGCAACATGTACAGAGCAGAGTGGACAAAAGGCTCTCCTATGGACCCCATGTTATAGAGTGGGGAATAAACACCAGAGTCTGACAATATGTCCTGGCATATTCTCCTCTCAGCTGAAATGTGGATTTAAATATTTCAACCCGCGGGTGGTTGATTCACTAGTGAGCTTTGTTTTCTTATGGAATCCTACCTCTGAGAACTTCCCTATGCCTCATTCCATCTCTGCAGAAGTTGGACACCTTTATCCACAGAATCACTTAGAAGATACCCCAAGATGAAGCCTGACGAAGCCCTCCATGTGGGCTGCAGCAAACCTGAGCTCCAGGAGGTTGTGGGGCTTTACTGGTGAGCTGTTTGCTTTAGAAAAAAGGCTGTATGTTTGAATTAATAGATCATAAAACCAGTGGCCGAAAACCTGCACTGACTACCAGTTCTGACAGCTACCAGCCTCAGGCACAGGTAGAAGTTCTGGAAAGCAAGGCAAAGAGCCTTACCTCATCAACCAGCTCTACTGATTCCACTCATCTCTTCATGGGCTGCCTGCCCAAGGTCATCACATAAGCTCCATCACTCAGGTCTGGAGCCTAGAAGACATTCAGTTGGAGGAGTCGGGGCACCCGTTTGTGAAATTGGGTCTTGAACTTCAGGGAACTGTTCCTCTTTATTGTCTTGGGTATTGTCAGACCAGTGTGGCTGAGATAGAAGTGGGGAGTGTGTCTGCTGGAGGGAAATTGAAGGTGGGCTGTGGTCATCTGGAGAGGTGAACAATAAGAGGTGGGGGATGGTGGGAGAGGAAGATTATAGCACTGGGTCAGTCCACATTTAATGGATTGACAGAATTTGAGAGGACACAGGGATCTGAAAGACTGTTTGCTATGTGAGTTTGTCATTTTGAAAAGGGACAGTTTCTCTGCCCCCTCCCACTACCAACACACACACACACACACACACACGCACACACGCTCACACACACACTTTGCCCTTCCCTGTTATCTCCTTGCCCAAGATACAAAATGGTTGTCCTTGTACCAGTAAGGAACATTACATACTCCCCTAAGGCAGCCACCTCCCAGACAGTGCCTTCAGGGTCACTGAAGAAAGAGACTGTAAGGATGCCTTACCCAAAAATGGTAAAGAGTAGACTGGATGTCAATAGTCACAGTGAATCTGAATGCAGCCCTACTGGAAGGACAAGAAATGGCCATGCCAAACTCTACCTAGCATTTGGGTTTTATGAAAAACTGATTTAATCTGAGTCTCTTGTTAATGTCATCTATTCCATTAATTCTGCATTCTTGTATTGTCTTGGGGAACAACATGGGGTAGGTATTTCCCCCATATCAGCCTCACCTATATCCCATTCCCACCCCATATTTAGAAAGATGAAGTCGAACCCTTTGATCCTCCCTAATGTCTGTTTTTTCCAGAGTTCGGCCCATTTATTTGTATGGTTCTGCCTTCTCCTGCTCCTCCAAACACCTCACGCAATTTGTCCTTGAGATCACTGGAGAGACCCTGCTCAATGCACATGTCACGTTCCTTGTAAGAGAGTTATAGGGTGTGTGGAAGATTACACCCTTGTGTTCCTCCAACTACAAACAGCCATGAAAACAGAAGCATCACTGCTGTGTGGCCACTCACCAGAGAAAGGGGCTCACCACCAGCTGAGGGGACACAGAAGCACGAGGCACCTTGGAGGTAGAAAATGAAGCCACTCTCAATACTTTTGCTTCTTAAAACCTAGGGCAACAGCAAATTTGTAGGAAATGGGATACCATTTCCCCCAGGGTTTTCCTAAATCAGAAGTGTTCATGTGTCCAACAACCTACCTTCTTACTGTGTGTGTGTGTGTGTGTGTGTGTGTGTGTGTGATCAACCCGTGTATTAATTTATCTATTAATTAGTAAATTCATACTAGAACAACAAAATTGTCTAGAACTGGAAGACTCTATAGGGATCAGCAAACTACAGTACATTAACCAAACCCTATCAGTCAGTGCTTTTTCATAGTTTATGAGCTAAGAATGGTTTTTACTTTTTCTACTGGCTACATTTTATTTTATTTTATTTCTATTGGCTACATTTAAATGGTTATATAAATTCCCACAATATATTCTCAATTTTACCTAATGGCCAGCATCTCCCATAATACCTATTCTCTAGCCCTTTAACAAAACATTTGCCAACATCTGTTCTAGAACAGTGATTCTCAATAGAGTCAAGGTAATGGAAGGGGAAAATGTGAACATCAAGAACTTTGGGTGGGATTTGGGATGCACTGTGTAGCTGGAAAAGCAATTAGTCCCATAACCAAGGAACTCCATTTACAGGTGTAACCTGGAGATACCCTCTGAATGTGAAAGGAAGACCAAGGCTGCACTATTCATAACAATAACCAAAAAAAAAGGAAAATTATAAACTAAGTTGTGGTATATTGGTATGACGGAAATCTGCACAGCAGTAAGAAAAATTACCTAGACCTAGATACATGTCATTATGAGTAAGTCTCAAAAATATAATATTCGGTGGGTCTGGGTGGCTCAGTGCCCAACTCTTTGATTTTATCTCAGATCATTATCTCACAGTTCATGAGATCGAGTCCCATGTTGGGCTCCGCACTGACAGTGCAGAGACTGCTTGGGATTCTCTCTCTCCCTCTCTCTCTGCCCCGTCCCCTCCCTCTCAAAATACATAAATAAACTTTTTAAATAACCATAAGAGACTCTTAAATACAGATAACAAACTTGGGGGGGAGGGTTCCATTGGATATTCTTTCCTGCTTTGTCAAAGATTAATTGGCCATATATTTGTGGGTCCATTTCTGGGTTCTGTTCCAGGGAAGTGGGTTCAGGGGGTGGTGGGAAGGGCTAAATGGGTGGAAGGCATTAAGAAAGGGACTTGCTGGGATGAGCACTGGGTGTTCTATGGGTATTCTATGCCATGAGCAAGGAATGTTTTTCCATTTCTTTGTATCTTCTTCAATTTTCTTCATTAGTTTTCTATAGTTTTCATCATACAGATTTCCTGTATCTTTGGTTAGGTTTACTCCTAGGTATTTTATGGTTTTTTGTGCAATTGTGAATGGGATCAGTTTCTTGATTTCTCTTTCTGTTGCTTCATTATTGATGTATAAAAATGCAACCAATTTCTGTACGTTGATTTTGTACCCTGCAACTTTGCTGAATTCATGGATCAGTTCTAGTAGGCTTCTGGTGGAGTCCGTGGGGATACAGGAGTGCTGATGCATAGGGGCACATGGACCACAATGTTCATAGCAGCACTCTCAACAATAGCCAAAACATGGGAAGAGCTTAAGTGTCCATCAACTGATGAATGGATCAAAAGGATGTGGTATATTTATACAATGGAATACTACATGGCAATGAGAAAGAATGAAATCTGGCCATGTGTAGCAACATGGATGGAACTAGAGAGTGTTATGCTGAGTGAAATAAGTCAGGCAGAGAAAGACAGATGCCATATGTTTGCACATATAGGTGGATTAGGAGGAAGTTAACGGAGGACCATGCAGGAGAAGAAAGGGGAAAATAGTTGGGGAGAGGGAGGGAGGCAAACCATGAGAGACTCTTGAATGCTGAGAACAAACTGAGGGCTGATGGGAGTGGGAGAGAGGGGAAAGGGGGTGATGGGCATAGGGGAGGGCACTTGTTGGGATGAGCACTGGGTGTTATATGTAAACCAACTTGACAGTAAACTATTTAAGAAAAAAATAAAATAAAATAAATAGTAAAATCAAAAAAATAAAATAAAATAACTGATTACTATGTTAAGAAATCTAATGAAGGGGCGCCTGGGTGGCTTAGTCGGTTAAGCGTCCGACTTTCGCTTAGGTCATGATCTCGCAGTTCGTGGGTTCGAGCCCCGCGTCCGGCTCTGTGCTGACTGCCAGCTCAGAGCCTGGAGCCTGTTTCAGAGTCTGTGACTCCCTCTCTCTCTGACCCTCCCCTGCTCACGCTGTCTCTCTCTCTCTCTCCTAGAAATAAATAAAACATTAAAAAAAAAAAAAGAAATCTAATGGAAACATTGAACATGAATCTGATGAATTTAATGGGAACATGAACTAATAGGGAATTTCAGCAGTGAGTCAGAATCAAATAGAAATGCTGGAAATATAGAAATGCAATTTCAGAGATTAATTCTTCTGCTGGCCTTATCAGCAGACTGCACACAGCTAAGCAAGAAGTCAATGAATTTAAAGATAAGTCAATAAAAATTATACATACTCAAGCCCCAGAAGAAAAAAAGAGTGAAAAATAGAAAAATTTTGCAGAGGCTGTGGGATTATATCAAGCATTCTAAAATACATATAATTGAAGTCCCAAGAGGAGAAAAAAAGAGAGAGAATGGAACAGAAGAAATGCCTTTATTTTTATTCTTTTTAATATGATATTTCTTTTTTCTCTGGCTGCTTTCAAGTTTTTATCTTTGGATTTCTGCAGTTTCACTATGGTGTGCACATGTGTTCCCACACGAACATATATGCATATATGTATGTTTTATATCTATCCCAATCTGTGTACAGAGAGCCTCTTGCTTATGGTCTTTCATTAATTTCAGACAATTGTTGGCTATTATATCTTCAAATATTTCAAATACTTGGATTGCCTTAAAGGAATGAAGTAGAAAATAGTAAGACTGAAGGTAAATATGAAGCACATGTTTCTTTTTATTTTTTGCATTTGTTATAAAACATTCTTTTTTAAAAAAAATAGTTTATTGTCAAGTTGGTTTCCGTATAACACCCAGTGCTCATCCCAACAAGTGCTCTCCTCCATGCCCATCACCCCCTACCCCTACCCCCCATGCCCATCAGTCCTCAGTTTGTTCTCAGCATTCAAGAGTCTCTCATGGTTTGCCTCCCTCCCTCTCCCCAACTATTTCCCCCCTTCTTCTTCCACTTCATCCTCCGTGAACTTCCTCTTAATCCTCCTATACGTGCAAACACATGGTATCTGTCCTTCTCTGCCTGACTTATTTCGCTCAGCATAACACCCTCAAGTTCCATCCATGTTGCTACAAAAGGCCACATTTCATTCTTTCTCATTGCTATGTAGTATTCCATTGTATAAATATACCACATCTTCNCCTGTCTCACGTTCAGGTCCTATCTCCATTTTGAGTTTATTTTTGTGTATGTAATGATCTGGTTTCATTCTTCTGCATGTTGCTGTCCAGTTCTCCCAGCACCCTCTGTTAAAGAAGTTGTCTTTTTTCCATTGGATACTCTTTCCTGCTTTGTCAAAGATTAGCTGGCTGTATATTTTTGGGTCCAATTCTGAGTTCTCAATTCTATTCCATTGGTCTATGTGTCTGTTTTTGTGCCAATACCATACTGTCTTGATGATGACAGCTTTGAAGTAGAGGCTAAAGTCTGGGATGGTGATGCCTCCCATTTTGGTTTTCTTCTTCAATATTACTTTGGTTATTTGGGGTCTTTTGCGGTTCCATACAAATTTTAGGACACTTTGTTCTAGTTTTGAGAAGAATGCTGGTACAATTTTGATTGGGATTGCATTGAATGTGTAAATTGCTTTGGGTAGTAATGACATTTTAACAATATTTATTCTTCTGACCCATGCGCATGGAATGTTTTTCCATTTCTTTGTGTCTTTTTCAATTTCCTTCATAAGCTCTCTACAGTTTTCATCATACAGATCTCTTATATCCTTGGTTATGTTTATTCTTAGGTATTTTATGGGGTTTTTTTTGAAGCACATGTTTCTAATAGAATATTTTTCTTCTCAGATGAGAAAATACCTCAAATTGATAAAAGTAGAGCCAGGAATAGACATTAGTGGTGGGTCTTCTTCTTCTTCTTTTTTTTTACTTTACTTATTAATTTGTGAGAGAGAGGATGAGGGCAGAGCAGAGAGAATCCCAAGCAGAGATAGAGGAAGAGAGAGAATCCATCTGTCAACACAGAGCCTGATGATCTCACAAACAATGAGATCATGACCTGATCCAAAATTGAGAGTCAGACACTTAACCGACTGAGATGTCCAGGCATCACAATCATTGTGGGTCTTCTAACTAGCAACAATTCTATTTTAAACATTGCAAAATTAGTCAAGCCTACCACCTACCCCATTTCTCCTGTTCTTTCTCAATGAGTAAGTTCTAAGGGCCAATTACCCCTTATAGTTCAAGATATCACCAGAAGCTGTCCCTACTAAAAGTAGAAAATGCCCTACACCATGTCTGCTTTAACTTGCCTTTTATTCTAGCCTGCTTAGTGGACATTTCCTTGAGATCACAGACTCACTTCTCACTGACAAGCACCCCTTCAAGCACATCCCACCCGTATATCCACTCTCTTTCCCAAGAGCCTTTTAAAACACTGCAGGATCTTTCTAGGTCCAGCACAAAAGCAGCCAAAATGGCAGGGACATCAACACCCCTGGGATACTCACAACAAATGGGGGAATGAGGGGACTAGGACAAGTGCCCCAGCTTCTCATCCTTCTGAAGGCCACTCTCTATGCTTCTCAGAGGTCTCAGCAAAATGGAGTCCTGATTCTCACAGTAATACACTCTCATTTTGATCTTCCTTTTCCCCTGTCTCATCTATCTTGGTTCCTCCCTCCTGCCTCCTGAGATCACCTCCCAGAAAACTACCTACACCCAAGCCCTGGTTTCAGACTTTAATGTTGCAAGGAAACTAAAACCAATACAGATTCCATTACTGAAGGCTCAGGACCTCAGTATTGCCTGGATTTATGAGTTCAGAAGGATTCACTCCTGTTGCCCCAAATTTTCACCAGGGAACATCCACACATACCAGGAAGAACCCTGTAACCTGGTCATTCTTAAGAAATGAACCAACCAATTTGATGGAGAGGGAAATGGCAGGGTGAGTGATGCCCTTATAGGGAGCAATTATTGCTTTTTCATTTTTTTCCACTGACATTAATACCCAGAGGGGCCAAGGAAATGTGGTTAAACAGCCAACTGTCCTCGAGTTATCTAATTTCCAGGCCTCCATCAGACACATACAAATATATATATACTCAGTGTGGCTGCCTGAAAAAGGAAACTGAATCATGACAAATTTATGGCAGGTTTTGGACCTGGATTATTCTCAACCCATCTTTCCATGCTTCTAAGAGTTGAGAGGGCCATGTGCAACAAAACCTAATGACCCCAGTGACCAAAAGCAAATAAGGAGCATGACAAGTCCAGGCTTGGAGTGGTTCCCCAAGCAGCATGCCAGCCAAGACCTCCTCCCTCCCCTGTCCAGCCTGACCCCTGTGGTGAGTCACCTCTCTTCACCCTAGCCCAGCCACCAATCCATCAAAAAAGGAAATATAGTCGTCTCCCTTTTAAGTGCAAAACATTTTCTTCAAAGCACTGAATTCAAGGCCATTTAGAGACTTGTGAAGGGATTCTTAAGGAAAGGGTCATTAGGACAGCTTGGAGCTTTTGAGTTCATCCAACCCAGGTATAAATGTCATTGAGAGGCTCCTGTGAGCAAATATGGCACCAGGGGGACACAGAGATGAAAAAACCTCATATCCTACTCTCAATGACATTTCAGCCTAATGGGGCAAATGACAACTAACAGCACAGGAAGATGATGCTCTCGGGCTTTTTCAAAAAGGGTGTCAGTTAATATCTCCTTTTAAAGTTCATGATACACCAGATGACGGAAATGTGAAAAGTGCTACAGGCTGTACTCGTGGACCCAGTTTTCAAGTGAAAAACGAGTTAACAATGTCAAAAGTCCAGAAATAGCTAAATTAAACCCACCAGATCAATAAATAGTATTCAGCAAGAGTTTTAATTAGGGCATATAAGAGAGTTCATGAAATGGGAGCTTTCAAATTTAAAACTGATATGAAGCTCAGGGACATGGCATTATGGAATGGCTTATAAAGTGAAAATGGGGAAGCTGTTACTCTTTACAATGATTAGTTATGATAATGGGGTTTCCAGATACTTGAGTATTGGTTAAAATTCATTATCTCATACTAGTTTTAAGAAGATGACTCAAGTTTCTTTCTTTTATGATTATCAAGGCAATCACAAAAAATAATCTAAGTTTCACTTATTTTGATAAAATAAGCTAGATTTAGTTTTTGCCTATGGGTCTGCTCAAGGAATTCTTAAGCCTGGTCTCCATTTGGTAATTAATTTTAACAAGATATTAAGAGACATCTAGACCAGTGAGAAATTTAACAAAGGTCCAAAGTTTGTTTTTCTGTGGGAAAAGAGTCTCCCCAAGTTACGCCCAGGCTACTGGAAAGCCCCAATCTAAGAAAGCATCTATGTCTATAAGGTCTGGCCAAGCTTATATCTCTGTCTTCTACTGCAGACATCCAGACTGACCTATGAACACCCATGGGACAATTCATTCAATATACACTTGTTTTCTAAGGCTTTAAGACCCACATCAAACTTTGACTGTGACAGTACCTTCAAAGGCCATGGAACTCTACAAACAAACAAACAAACAAACAAACAAAACAGCTGAATCTGAACCTTAGAGAGATTTTCTGATTAAGTATGGGATGAAATAAAATAAAAGGCATCCAAATCAGCAAGCAGGCAGTCAAACTTTCACTCTTCACACATGACACGATAATCTACATGGAAAACACAAAGGCTCCACCAAAAAACTACTAGAACTGATACATGAATTCAGCAAAGTTGCAGAATATATAATCAATGTACAGAAATCAGCTGGATTTCTGTACAACAATGAAGCAGCAGAAAGAGAAATTAAGGAATCTATCTCATTTACAATTGCACCAAAACCCATAAAATACCTAGGAATAAGCTTAACCAAAGAGGGGAAGATTTATACACTGAAAACTATAGAAAGCTTATGAAAGAAATTGAAGAATACACAAAGAAATGGAAAAACATTCCATGCTCATGGATAGTAAGAACAAATATTGTTAAAATGTCCATACTACCCAAAGTAATCTTCACATTCAATGAAATCCCTATCAAAATAACACCAGCATTCTTCACAAAGCTAGAACAAACAATCCTAATATTTATATGGAACCAGAAAAGACCCCAAATAGCCAAAGTAATGTTGAAAAAGAAAACCAAAGCTGGAGGCATCACAAACCTGGACTTCAAAGTATTACAAAGCTGTAATCATCAAGAAAGTATGGTACTGGTACAAAAACAGNTAGCAGGGAAATACAAATCAAAACCACACTGAGATACCACCTACGCCGGTTAGAGTGGCTAAAATGAACAAATCAGAGGACTCTAGATGCTGGTGAGGATGTGGAGAAATNTAGGGCTATACATTCCTCAACAATTCTCCTCTCATGGGGGCTGGGGCCGTCTTTAAATCTAGGTTGGCCTTAGTGACTTGCTTATCCAAAAGAATGTGGCAAAAATGATGTTCTGAGAATCTGAGTCTGTAATAAGGAGTTTTGCGCTTATGTCTGTGACACTAGGAAATTTCATTCTTGGGATGCTCCTACTTAAAACCCAGCAGCCGTTCCGTGCGAGGCCCATGACACATGGACAGGCCACACGATGCTCCAGTGACAGCCCCAACTGTCACCCCATCCATGTGGATGAGGCATCTTGGATGTTCAGCCCAGTAAGCCCCCAGATAACTGCAGCCCCAGCCACTGCAGAGGCGATCTCAAACAAAATCTGCCCAGATAAACCTAGCCAACCCACAAAAGCATGAGAAATGATTTAAAAATTATGGGTTTTTTTTTATTGGGACCTGGCAGTTTGGGAGACATGTCAGGCACTTGTGGGGATGAGCAATGGGTGTTATATGGAAACCAACTTGACAATAAACTATTTGTAAAAAAATAAATATAAATAAAATAAAAATTATGGTTTTAAGCTACTTGTTTTGGTGTCAGTTTTATCCGGAATATGGATAACAAGAGTATATACACAAGGAAAATTGTGAGAACCAAGTTCCCTGCCCACAATGAGGGGTAGTTTCCCTAACCCATCTGCCCCATCCTTCATGGATTTTCATATCTCTTGGGTACCTGGCGACTTCTGTAGGAAGCCAAACTGTATATATCACAATCAGGGGTGCCTAGGGAGACTCTTGTCTCCAAGAGCCGCATTGTATAAAGAACCTGAGGCTCAGTGAGATATGGGGAGAAGTTGGTGACAGAGCCAGGGCTGCAAACCGGCTGTCTTGTCCCATGATCTAACTATAGCATTATGCTGCCTCCTCATCTGTTCTGGAACAGAGCAGGAAGAATCTCGAACAGATTCTGCCAAGCATAACTCCTTTCCTGGCAGAGTTACTCTGGGAACCACAGGAATGCTGCTTGCATGAGACCTCTGAATTAATCTGCTCTCCACAGCTCATCACATTGCCGAGGAGGGCAGACTGCCAAATGATGCCCCTTAAAATTTACTCATTACACCTGTTTTGAGCATCTACTTTATGCGAGGAAATGAGTTAGGCATAGATATAAGAGACAGAAGTATGAATAAAATAGTCACAACCCTAAAGCTATCAGCATATGTCAGGTCACGGACACAATCTACCACAGTGCCCTAAAATGAGTATTCTAACAGTAATACCTATTAAGTACCATGCAGTCATAAATGGGACACTTCTGAGTGGTGGCATTTGAGCTGGCTTTGAAGAATAAGTAGGAATTGACAAACCAGGTTATGTGATAAAAGTCCAGGCAGAAGGAAAGACAAAACAAAGGTATAAAGGAGTCAAAGTTCAAAGCATGCTTTAAACCTTCAAGTGTTTTTGGATGGTAAATGAGTCAGAGTCATGGTAGAGTGAGATGGAAATTAAAAGCTGAAGTCAGGCAAGGCAGGGTTTCCATCCTAGAATAAACATTTGGAATTTTATCCTGTAGGAAAAATCACACACTGTATACCATTAACAATATAGATCTATGATTCACAATGGAGACTTGGCATTAGGGAGAATAAATAAAAACTGTGTATTAGGCAGCTTTTGCTGAGTAACAAACACTCCAAATCATAGTGGCATACAATAATAAGCATTTACTGCTTATTCTTGCTTCTGTGCTTTGGCTAAGTATGGCTGACCTTAACTGGGACTGGCTGCGCTTAGCTACAGACTATGAGTGGGGTCCAAGTCTGCTTCATATATCTCTTTCTCATCTTCCTTGGCTCTGAAGCTACACAGAGCATTTTCTTCTCATGGTGATAGCAGAAGTGCAAAAAAAGCAAGCCCAAATGCACAAGCACATTTCAAGCTTCTGCTCACATCATCCTTGTAAACATCCCGGTGGCCATAACAAGCCCGTGACCAAGCCACAATTCAAAAGCCATCTACCATGAAGATGGTAGTCATGTACCTACCATGGTAGAGTCATGGCAAAAGGATTGGTGAATTATTCCATTATAGATAAATGAAGAATTGGGACCAATGATGCAATCAACCACAATCCAGGAGAAGCAGAAAGAAGAGGGACCCAATGGGAAGAACATTGCAAAGGTCCAGGCAGGAGGTGATTAGCATCAGAACAGAGCCAGTGGCAGGAGAAGGGATAACAGGAAGAATCTCCAGATGTAGAAGAAAGAGCAGGCAGAAACACTAAGTTGACTTCCAGCTAAGCAACCAGATAATAAGTGATCAAGTGGGTGAGGTCAAGAACCCAAGCAAAGCTCAGACTTGGGATGCAGTTAGTAAGGAGTTCTAGATGGAACTTGTTTGATCATTTAAATCAGGCCATGTTCAGTAGTCAGATGAAAATTAATTTGGAGGCTCAAGGGAGAGGCTTGGATTGGAGGCCACAACATGGAAGTTAAATTTAGATCTCCCCTAAGATATGAACAGACACTTCTCCAAAGAGGACATCCAGATGGCCAACAGACACATGAAACGATGCTCAGCATCCCTACTCATCAGGGAAATACAAATCAACACCACACTGAAATACCACCTCATGGCGGTCAGAGTGGCTAAAATGAGCAAATCAGAGGACTCTAGATGCTGGTGAGGATGTAGAGAAATGGACACCCTCCTACACTGGGAATGTAAGCTGGTGCAGCCTCTCTGGAAAACAGTATGGAGGTTCCTCAAAAAATTAACNAAAAAAATCTAGATCTGCCCTTTACAATACGGTAATCACTAGCCACATGTAAATATTTAAATTAATTAAAATTCAATAAAATTCAAAATTCAGTTCCCTAGCTGCATTAGCTACATTTCCGGGGCTCAATAGCCACATGTGGCTACTGGCTTCCATGCCAGACAGCATAGATATGGGACATTTATATCACCACAGAAAGTTCTATTGAACACTGCTGCATAGTGACTAAATCCACAAGTAGTTAACACAGAAGAGTACGAGACTGGGTGGCGTACAGGTGGAGTGATAAGATCTGAGTCAGAAGAGAAGTCGGTTTGGGTAATGAGAATGTCTACAGAAAGTTGTCAGAACTCTAGATAACCAGGTGATTGTCTCTTGCCAGGAGATTCCTCCTTCAAACACCCAGTATAATAGAGTTTTAGCCATTAAAAACCATGTTAAATTCACAGCCAGTACTACATTTGGCTAACAACTGGACTAAGTCTAACACTGCACCCTCATTCACTTGACATTAGATAAGCACCTTGTTTGTACTGGAAGCTCATACTACAGAGAAAAATAAAGCAGGAATTCTACCCTCGGAAAGCTTACAATTTGGCTAAAAATATGAAATAAGCACGAGAATATTATTGCAACCAGAGTTAGCAAGCTATGAGATCTTGGCTAGGGTCCAAACTCTGGCTTGCCCTAGCCTCTTGATTAAATCTCCAAAATTCACTACGCCACAGTTTTCTCACCTGGGTAAAACAGAATGTTAGTCCCCATCTATGGGAAAAGTACACCATTGTGGTTCAGCAAACAGACTTCAGAGATATATGTTTGAGGTTCAAACCCTGATCTCACTATTTACTAGTTCTATGGTCTTCAGCAACTTTTTTAAGTTTCCCATACCCAATTTCTCCATGTGTAAAATAAGGTTTGTACAGCGCATAGATGATATGATACACCTAAAAACCTCTGGGTCCATGGTAAATACTCAATACACATTACCATCATTGTGAAGCTCAGGCCTTTTTGCTTGCCATACAGATTTCCATGTTGGAGAATGCTGTTGGTTAACTGGGGAAAGCCTTTCTTGGAATCAAAAGTATACAGGTGTCTGTCTGCATTGAATAAGTACAACTTTTTAAAATACACTTCCCATCTATCCCTTAAACAAGCCAAAGGAAATCAACTAAGGACTGCATTGTCCTCAGTAACCACCTCTCCTTCTGATTCTCCCTAAACAGCCTGCCCCTCTCAGATGCAGCCCATCCACAGTGGGTGAAGCCTCTCTCCTTTCTCTCTATCACAGTCCTTCATCCATCCTGGACCTTCTGGCAAGTTCACAACTCACACTTGATTAGTTGTTGGGAGCAGCCCAGCCCCCTAAGCTCTGATCCCTGTAGAGCCACCCATAACTTAGTTCACCCCACCTGACGAAGTTTATAATCTCCCAGTTATGAGGCTATAAGCCAGACCATAATAACTACCCTCAAACCCACCATTTGAGGGTACACATCTCTGACTTTCTGTTGTGTCATGCTGGCCACAGGCAAATACTATGGACCTCGCCAATTTCTGGGGATACTCAAAGGGATGGGCTAGGCCTAGAAAAGGTCTGTGTCTACTAAAGTTGAAACACCTGGGAAAGTGGGCAAATCCAGAATTGGCACTTTCTGAAAATCTAAGATCCTAAAAATTCCTCCCATGACTTCTTTCATACTTAAAGCTTAGCCCCCCAACCTACATTCCTATATTTTCTCATCAGCAGAATTTGAAGATGTCTGTATTGACTTTTACATTTACACCTACTTCTACACTTAACATCAGGGTTTGACATGCCCAACAAATGTTGTGAGACAACACAGCATAATAGTTTATACCCTTGCTACTCAAAATGTGGTCCCTGAACCTGCATTGTCTAGAGCTAGTTAGAAATGCATCATCTCAGGTGTCACTTATGATTTAGAATTTTCATTTCAGTTCCCAGGTGATTTGTGTGCATATCAGCATTAATTTGAGTATAGGCATTTACTTCAGTCTAAGTTTGAAACTTGACTCTGCTACTTGCTAGTTGTATGAACCTGAGAAAATTATTATGTTTCTCTTTTTCATCTGCAAAATGGGGATAATGATAGTACATACTACTTAGATTTATTATGAGGACTTAATTAGTTCATGCATGCTAAATATTCAGCAAACCATTTTAGTTCTTGCTAAATTTTAATGGCTTCTGTTATTTTTATTGACATGTCCAGACTCTGCAGAAATACAAGACCCTAACTCTTACTATGCCGGTGGCACCCCTTCTCTGAGCTGGATAGCTAAGGAGCTTAACTGTAACAATTCTGGCAGCAAGAGAGCAATACAACTGTCAAGAAAGTCAGGTCTGGCATGGAAAAGCCAACTTTCCAACCAACCAACAAGTATTATTGAGCACTTTTTCAGACACTGGTGGTTGTCAACTGTGATAGGCAGAATTCTAAGACGGACCCCAAGTTTCCTACTCCTGGTATACACAGCTTGTATAATCCTCCCTCCTTCAGTATGAATATGATGGGGTAACGACTCTCTTTATTAGATTAAATTATATAAGATCCCATCAGAGTAAACTGAGGAGATATTAGAAGTCATAGACTTACTCCTGCTGCCCTGGAAGAAAGCAAGCATCTATGTTGCAAACTACCTATGGCAGCTACATGGCTGAGAGGGACTTCAGTCCTACAATATAAGGAAATTTATTCTGCCAGCAACCAATGAGCTTGAACGAGGACTCCAACCAAGCCTTAGATGAGACTGTAGCCCCAGCAAACACCCTGATTTCAGCCTGGCAAGATGCTAAGCAGAGCTAAACTATACCAGGACTCCTGACTCACATAAACTGTAATATAATAAACTTGTATTGTTCTAAACTTCTATGTTTGTGGTAATATGCTATATAGCAATTACAGACCCCAATGCCAGAGACTGGTAGTGTACAGTGGGTATAACAGATGTGGTATAAAATTATTGAGGACATAGTTTCCTTAGCTCTTTTTATTCCACCTTCCTTATCACATAACTTCATACATACATCACATTCTTCATACATGGATTATTCTCGTGGTCCAAGATGGTGGCTTATCTCCAGCCATCTATCTACATTCCAGACATAGGAAAAAGGAAGGAGAAAAAGGCCAAAAAGGCATTTCCTAGCCATCTTTCCTCACTTCTAGAAGTCTTGTCTCACAGCTTCTGCCTATTTCTCAATAGCCATAACTTACTCATATGGTCACACCTAGCTGGAATGAGGCTAGAAATGTAGCTTGGTACAACTGCTCTTCTTAGAATCATTCATGCTGAAAAAAAATCTCTCAGCTAACTAGGAATAGAAGGAATGTTCCTCAGCTTGATAAAGCATATCTGCAAAACACCCACAGCTAACATCATACTTAATGGTTGAGAAACTCAAAACTTTCCACTAAGATCAGACAAGACAAAGATAGCCTCGGGGCGCCTGGGTGGCTTAGTCGGTTAAGCGTCCGACTTTCGCTTAGGTCATGATCTCGCGGTTCGTGGGTTCGAGCCCCGCGTCGGGCTCTGTGCTGACTGCCAGCTCAGAGCCTGGAGCCTGTTTCACTCTGTGACTCCCTCTCTCTCTGACCCTCCCCTGCTCACGCTGTCTCTCTCTCTCTCCTAGAAATAAATAAAACATTAAAAAAAATTTTTAAAAAAGACAAAGATAGCCTCTCTCGCCATTTCTTTTCAGTATCATACTGAAAGTTCTATCTATTGTAATAAGACAAGAAAAGGAAATAAAAGGATGCAGATTGGGAAGAAAGAAATAGTACTGTCTTTGTTCACAGATGACATGATCATTCATGGAGAAAATCTTAAAGAATCAACAGAAACAACAACGACCAAAATAACCCTCCTGGAACTAACAAGCAATTATAGCAAGATCAGAGGATACAATGATACACGGTTAATATGTAAGAGTGCATTGCTTTCCTATATATCAACAATGAATAAGTGGAATTTGGAATTAAAAACACAATACTATTTATATTAACACCTCTCCCAATTAAAAACTTAGGTATAATTTTTTGAGGAACCTCCACACTGTTTTCCAGAGGGGCTGTACCAGTTTACAGGTTCCTCAAAAAATTGACAATAGAACTCCTTTATGACCCAGCAATAGCACTGCTAGGAATTTACCCAAGGGATCCAGGAGTGCTGATGCATAGGGGCACATGGACCCCAATGTTCATAGAAGCACCCTCAACAATAGCCAAAACATGGAAAGAGCCTAAGTGTCCATCAACGGACGAATGGATCAAGAAGCTGTGGTTTATCTATACAATGGAATACTACATGGCAATGAGAAAGAATGAAATCTGGCCATGTGTAGCAACATGGATGGAACTTTGAGGGTGTTATGCTGTGAGAAATAAGTCAGGCAGAGAAGGACAGATACCATATGTTTGCACATATAGGAGGATTAGGAGGAACGTAATGGAGGACCATGGGGGAGAAGAAGTGGGGAAGAATCGTTGGAGAGAGAGAGGGAGGCAAACCATGAGAGACTCTTGAATGCTGAGAACACACTGAGGATTGATGGGGTGGAGGGACGGGGAAGGGGGGTGATGGGCATAGGGGAGGGCACTTGCTGGGATGAGCACTGGGTGTTATATGGAAACCAACTTGACAATAAACTATTTAAACTTAAAAAAAGAAGGGAATGACAAAACAAACCACAGAGCGGGGGAAAAATTGCATAAGACATGTCCAAAATACACAAAGAACTCTTCAAACTCAACAATAAGAAAAAGAACAACTGATTTAAAAATGAGCTATAGAAGACAGCGCTGGAGCACCTGCAGCCACAGGTGGGCAGGTGACTTTCTCGTCCCCCTGCCGCGCGCGCACCTGGCGCGGGACTTGCACGGGTTCTTGGGACCAGTCGGCTGTGTTTGTGCTGGGACTCTTTAAATCATGGAAAAACAAAATTGACAAATGAATGCTCCTTACCCAGGAACAAATTTACCACCTGAATATCTCCCTCAATATCCTTCAGCAGCACTCCAAGGACCTCCAGGATATACTGCCTACTCTGTCCCCCAGGTTGGCTATTCTGGCCCCCAGGTTGGCTACCCTGGCCCCCAGATTGGCTACCCTGGCCCCCAGGCTGGCTATCCTGGCCCTCAGGCTGGCTATCCTGGCCCCCAGGCTGGATACTCAATTCCCCCAGCTGGTTATTCAGGTGCTGGCCCAGCAGACTTTCCTGTCCAACACCAGCCAGTATATAATCAGCCAGGTGGACGTGCAGGGGTACAGTGGATGCCAGCACCACCACCTCCATCAGACTGTCCACCTAGATTGGAATATTTAAGTCAGATAGATCAGATACTGGTTCATCAGCAAGTTGAGCTTCTGGAAGTTTTAACAGGTTTTGAAACTAATAACAAATATGAAATTAAGAACAGCTTTGGACAGAGGATTTACTTTGCAGCAGAGGACACGGATTGCTGTACCCGATATTGCTGTGGGGCTTCTAGGCCTTTTACCATGAGGATTGTTGATAATATGGGCCAAGAAGTTATAACTCTGGAGAGACCACTAAGGTGTGACCACTGTTGTTGCCCTTGCTGCCTTCAGGAGATAGAAGTCCATGCCCCTCCCGGTGTACCTGTAGGTTATGTTATTCAGACCTGGCACCCATGCCTTCCAAAGTTTACAATCCAGAATGAGAGGAGAGAAGATGTACTAAAAATTACTGGTCCGTGTGTTGTGTGCAGCTGTTTTGCAGATGTTGATTTTGAGATTAAATCTCTTGATGAAGAAACGATAGTTGGCAAGATTTCCAAGCAGTGGACTGGTTTTGTTAGAGAGGCGTTTACTGACACATAACTTTGGTATCCAGTTCCCTTTAGACCTCGATGTGAAAATGAAAGCTGTAATGCTTGGTGCCTGTTTCCTCATTGATTTCATGTTTTTTGAAAGGAGTGGAAACAAAGAATAAAAAGGAGTGTGATAGAGGATTAATGGAGGCCTCCTCAGAAAGCATGAAGTCCATGTACTTAGTGGGACTATGTCAAGGAAAAACTAATTGTTTTTCTTCTTAACTGAAATGACTTACAGTTACTGTGATGCCTGAAGCTCCTCATATATGTGATGACTTTTCAAATTACAGAGTTTATTTTCTATACCACTTACCTATAAATGTTTTTATGCATTTTGTTTTGTTTATACATTTTCTTTTTCATTGTGTATTTGAGAGAAAGGACACAGGAATTTTTACATTAATATGAAACTTCTTGTACTAAATTGTTCTGAACTATAATATGTTTTATTCAACTTTTATACCAAATTAACTAAAGCCTTATTAAAGTAGTAAATTATGCATTTTATTATAGTTCCAATTTATTTCACATGCAACAATTAATGTTATTTTGCAAATACTGTATATTCAAATACATTGAAAATGAATATACTTGGTTTCCTTTACAACTGTGTTAAAATAATACTTAATATTCATACTACCAAAGAAAAACAAAATGTGTATTTGTTTTTTGTTTGGCAAATCACAGCATATTTAACTTCTTTTGTAAGCTAATCTGCTACCATAAAATGATTTTCATTATTGACAAGAAAATAAATCACTGATTTTTTTTTTATGATTTTC
Source organism: Crocuta crocuta (assembly GCF_008692635.1). Taxonomy (NCBI): domain Eukaryota; kingdom Metazoa; phylum Chordata; class Mammalia; order Carnivora; family Hyaenidae; genus Crocuta; species Crocuta crocuta. The sequence continues at coordinate 3,463,569 of NW_027551566.1, forward strand.
AATGAAAAAGACCTGTTCTAAAGAGGACAAATTTAAAAGTTCACTCTAGAACTGGAGCACTATTATAATTTTTGAAGTAATTGTTTACACATGGAATGTTTAGCTCCTGTATACAATCTGTCATTCATATAGCATGATAATTATGAGATCACTCAGGTGTTAAATATAACATATATATTCCATCTGAGTAGAAACTTAAGTAATGGTCTGTTATTTACCTGAACAATCAAACAACTGAATTAAAAATTATTGATATAAAAAAAATGAGCTATAGACCTAAACAGACACCTCACTAAAGAATATGTACAGATAAAAAAAATATACGGAAGATGTTCAACATCTTATGTCATCAGATAAATGCAAATTAAAACAACAATGAGGGACACCTGGGTGGCTCAGTTGGTTAAGCGTCCGACTTCGGCTCAGGTCATGGTCTCACAGTTCATGGGTTCGAGCCGCCTGTCCAGATCTGTGCTGACAGTGCAGAGCCTGGAGCCTGCTTCAGATTCTGTCTCCCTGTCTCTCTTCCCCTCTCTGGCCCATGCTCTGTCTCTGTCTCTCTCAAAAAATAAAATAAAACATTAAAAAGAAAAAATGAGATACACCTTTTAGAATGGCCAAAACCCAGAACACTGACAACACCAAATTCTGGCGATTATATGGGACAACAGGAACTCTCATTCATTCATTGCTGGTGGAAATGCAAAATGTACAGTCATCTAGGAAGACATTTGGCAGTGGTTTCTTACAAAATTAAATATACTCTTGCCATACAAGACATTAATCATTCATGTTGGTATTTACCCAAAGGAGTTGAAAACTTACATCCCCACAAAAACCTGCACATGAATGTTCATATCAGATTTATTCATAATTGTCAAAACTGGAGGTAACCAAGATGCCCTGCAGTAGGTGAATGGATAAATAAACTGTGGTACAGAAATGAGCTATCAAACCATTAAAAGATATGAAGGAAACTTAAATACATATTACTAAGCTAAAGGAGCCCATCTGAAAAGTCTACATACTATATAATTTCAACTATATGACATGGAAAAGGCAGAATTATGAACACAGTAAAAAATCAGTGGTTGCCAGGGGTTGGAGGGTGGGAAGAAGGATGAATAGGCAGACCACATAAGATTTTTAGGGAGTGAAAATACTTTTCATGATATCATAATGATGGACATATGACATTATATGTTTGTCCAAACCCATAGAATGTGCGACATTAGAGTGAACTATGATGTAAACTCTGGGCTTTGGATAATTATGGTGTGTCACTGTAGGTTATTCAATTGTAATAAATGTACCATTGTGGTGGGGCATGTTGATGATGGAGGAGGCTGTGCATGCATGGCAGGGAGGCAAGGGATATATATGAAATTTCTATATCTTCCTCTCAATTTTGCTGTGAACATTAAACTACTCTAAACAAAAGAGTATTTTAAAAATAAAAACAAGGTACTTTTGACAAAGACAGGAAACGTGGATATTGGGTAGGTGTATTAGTTTTCTATTACTATAAAACAAATTACCACAAACATAATGGCTGGTGGGGTTTCTGCTGGCATNCAGCATATTGCTGAAGAACTGGAGAGGCAGGATCTTGGTTTGTTTGTTTTTTGTAATTTTATTTTATTTTATTTTTTACAAATAGTTTATTGTCAAGTTGGTTTCCATATAACACCCAGTCCTCATCCCCACAAATGCCCCCCTCCATGTCCATCCCCCCCTTCCCCTCCCCTCCGTCCCCATCAGCCCTCAGTTTGTTCTCAGCATTCAAGTGTCTCTCATGGTTTGCCTCCCTCCCTCTCCCCCACTATTTTCCCCCTTCTTCTGAGATGACTGAGGGGATCCATGAGTCATAAAACTAACCTTCTCAGAGGACCCTATATGTAACTAAATACTGTATTCTTTTCTTCCTGAAACACTAGCAAAAGTTTGTCTAGCTACACCTTGACTTCTCTCCATAGTATACATTCCCAACAGTGGATCTTCTAATTTTGGTGTCTTTAACAATATGTATGGGCTAAGAATTTCCCAAATCTCAGGTCCTTGGTCCCTTTTGTTTAAAAGGGGGACCTTTTTTTTGTTTGTTTAAAAAATTTTGTTTAAAATTTGTTTAAAATTTTGTTTAAAAATTTTCTTCAACTTATCTCCTTCTTCTCAGCAAGAAGGGACTAAACTGCACTTTTAATACTTTGCTTGGAAATCTCTTCTGCGAAATACTAAGTTCATCATTTACAAGTTCTGTTTCCCATACAACTGTAGAACAAAATTTAGCTAATTTTTCTGTCACTATGTAACAAGGATCTCCTTTGCTCCAGTTTCCGGTACATGTTCCTCATTTCCTTCCGATCCTTCATCAAAAGCAGCTTTGTTTTAAGTTTACGTATTTTGAGAGGGGGATAGGGCCAGAGAAAGAAGGAAAGAGAGAATCCCAAGCAAACTCTGCATTGTTAGTGAGGAGCCTGACATGGTGCTTGAACTCACAAACTGAGAGATCATGACGATGAGCTGAAACCAAGAGCTGGACGCTTAACCAACCAAGCCAACCATCAGAAGCACCTTTAATGCTCATATTTTGTGTTCTGTTTATGACAACATAGGTATTCTCTAAGACAATACAGGTTTTCTCTATCATGTTCCTTGTTTCCTCCCGAGCCTTCACAGGCACAGTCTTTAATATCCATATTTTTCTGTTCAAGGCAGCTTTGATCTCTTCTACCATATGCCTCACAAATTTTCCAGCTTTTACCATTACCCAATTCCAAAGCCAATTCCACATTTTTAAGTATTTGTTACAGCAGCACGCCATTCCAGGTATGAAAATGTATATTAATTTCCCATTGCTACTGCAATTAATTACCAAAAATGTAGTGGCTTAAAACACAAATGTATTCTCTTACTAAGTTCTGATGGTGAGAAACCTAAAATCAACAGGACAGAATACTTACATTCCTTCCGGGGGCTTCAGGGTAGAATTCATTTCTTGCTTTTTTCAGCTTCCCAGGGCTGCCTTCATTCCTTGGACCATGGCTCCCTTCCTCACATCATTCTAATCTCTTGCATCCATCTTCAACTATAACTCTGCCTCCCTCTTATAAGAACCTTTGTGACTATATTGGACTTATCCAGATAACCCAGAGTAATCTCCCAATCTCAAGACTCTTAACTTAATCACATATGCGAAGTTTCTTTTGCCACATAAAGTAGTATACTCATAGGTTTTCATGCATTAGGATGTGGACATCCTTGATGGGTGATTATTCAGATGACCACAATGTTTTCATGATGAATATGTGACACTATGTATTTGCCAAAACCCATAAAATAGAGATAAACTTTAATGTATGCAAATTTTTAAAAATTACTTAGGATGCAAAGAGATCCCAGGAAGGAGTGAAGAATGTGATAAAACAATCTAACTTGTTACAAATGTATGAAGCAACCTCACTAAAGAGGAAAAGGGTGCTTATCTAAGTAGTTTCAGAATTAAAAAGGGAACCAGGGCTCCTTGGAAAAAATGGCTGATTCTAGGACTGGGTTACAAAAAATGAAAGAGAACCTGGAGCATCTTTGTATCATAAAAGAGTAAGTAAATGATTTTAAAAATTCCCACAATGATAAGTGTACATAAAAGGGACACAGGAGCCCCCTGAAAGAGCTTCTAATGGTCAAAACTGAAATAATTTGGAGAACAAAATAAATTAGCATTGGATTATAGCCAAAAATATAAAATTAAATATCCATGAGTCCATACTGATACAAATAAATGTTTGGATAAATTAAAATAAAAGGAGAAGAAATAAATCTCTGTGCAAACAAATTCTGAATAACTTTTGTAGACACTCTACCATCAAAGGAATGGAGCCTAACTGCCCACTCCTTGAATGAGGGTTATACATAATGACTTCCTTCCAAAGAGGGAAAGGGGGAAAGAGGAATTTCATAGTGGAGAAACCTGAGAAACACCCCCCTAGCCAGATGAGGGGTTCACATCAACAGTGACAGGCAATTTTGATAGTATGTAGCTATGATGTGAGAAAAATGGCACTTCACCTCTGTGGTCTTCTCCCCAAGAACATATCACCCCAGGCTAATTATAAGGGGGAACAATCAGTCAAATCTCAATGGACGGGTATCCTACAAAATACTTTATCAAGCATCTCTCAAAACTATCATCCAAAACAAGGAAAGTCTGACCGGAAGGCTACTAGAACTGATCCATGAATTCACCAAAGTTGCAGGGTACAAAATCAATGTACAGATCGGTTGCATTTTTATATACCAATAATGAAGCAACAGAAAGAGAAATCAAGAAACTGATCCTATTCACAATTGCAAAAAAAAAAAAAAAAAAATCATAAAATACCTAGGAATAAACCTAACCAAAGATATAGGAGATCTGTATGATAAAAACTATAGAAAACTTATGAAGGAAATTGAAAAAGACACAAAGAAATGGAAAAACATTCCATGCCCAAGGGTCGGAAGAATAAATATTGTTAAAATGTCATTACTACCCAAAGCAATTTACACATTCAATGCAATTCCAATCAAAATTGCACCAGCATGCTTCTCAAGGCTGGAACAGACTATCCTAAAATTTGTATGGAACCACAAAAGACCCCAAATAGCCAAAGTAATATTGAAGAAGAAAACCAAAAGGGGAGGCATCACCATCCCAGACTTTAGCCTCTGCTACAAAGCTGTCATCATCAAGACACTATGGTATTGGCACAAAAACAGACACACAGACCAATGGAAGGGAATAGAGAACTCAGAATTGGACCCACAAATGTATGGCCAACTAATCTTTGACAAAGCGGGAAAGAGTATCCAATGGAAAAAAGACAGCCTCTTTAACAGAGGGTGCTGGGAGAACTGGACAGCAACTGGACTGCAGAAGAATGAAACTAAATTATTTTCTCACACCATGCACAAAAATAAACTCAAAATGGAGAAAGGACCTGAATGTGAGGCAAGAAGCCATCAAAACCCAAAAGAGACAGCAGGAAATAATCTCCTTGACCTCAACCGCAGCAATCTCTTACTTGATACAACCCCAAAGGCAAGGGAATCAAGAGTAAAAATGAACTATTGGGACCTCATCAAGATAAAAAGCTTCTGCACGGCAAAGGAAACAATCCATAAAACTAAGAGGCAACTGATGGAATGAGAAACGATAGTTGCAAATGACATATCCGATAAAGGGCTAGCATCCAAAATCTATAAGGAACTCACCAAACCCCACACCTGAAAAATAAACAATCCAGTGAAGAAATGGGCAGAAGACATGAACAGACACTTCTCCAAGGAGGACATCCAGATGGCCAACAGACACATGAAACGATGCTCAGCATCCCTCCTCATCAGGGAAATACAAATCAAAACCACACTGAGATACCACCACACGCCGGTCAGAGTGGCGAAAATGAAAAAATCAGGAGACTCTAGACGCTGGTGAGGATGTGGAGAAATGGGCACCCTCCTACACTGTTGGTGGGAATGTAAGCTGGTGCAGCCCCTCTGGAAAACATGGTGGAGGTTCCTCAAAAAATTAACAATAGAACTCCCCTATGACCCAGCAATAGCATTGCTTGGAATTTACCCAAGGGATACAGGAGTGCTGATGCATAGGGGTATATGTACCCCAAGGCTCATAGCAGCACTCTCAACAATAGCCAAAACATGGAAAGAGCCTAAGTGTCCATCAGTGGATGAATGGATCAAGAAGATGTGGTTTATCTATACCATGGAATACTACATGGCAATGAGAAACAATGAAATCTGGCCATGTGTAGCAACATGGATGCAACTTGAGGGTGTTATGCTGAGCGAAATAAGTCAGTCAGAGAAGGACAGATACCATATGTTTGCACATATAGGTGGATTAGGAGGAACTTAATGGGGGACCATGTGGAAGAAGAAGGGGAAAAATAGTTGGGGAGAGGAAGAGAGTCAAACCATGAGAGACTCTTGAATGCTGAGAACGAACTGAGGGCTGATAGGGGTAGGGGAGAGGGGAAGGGGGGGTGAAGGGCACTTGTTGGGATGAGCACTGGGTATTATATGTAAACCAACTTGACAATAAACTAAGGGAAAAAAGAATAAACAAGGAAAGTCTAATAAGCTACCACAGTCAAGAGAAGCCTAAGGATATGTGAGGATTAAATGTAATATGGCATGGAATCCTAGAATAGAAAAAGGACACTAGGTTAAAAGTAAGGACATCTGAATAAAGTATGGACATCGGTTAATAATAATGTATATACAGGGATGCCTGTGTGGCTCAGTCACTTAAGCAACCAACTTCAGCTCAGGTCATAATCTCATGGCTCATTGATTCAAGCTCTGTATTGGGTTCTGTGCAAAGCCTGGAGTCTGCTTCAGATTCTGTGTATCCCTCTCTCTCTCCCTCTCAAAAATAAGTAAACATTTTTTAAATTTAAAAAAATGATGTATATACATTGGTTCATTATTGTAACAAATGTACTCCATTACCAGTAAATATTAATATTATAGGAAATAATAGGGTTTGGAGTATATGGGAACTTTGTGCCTTTGTGATTCCCTTATAAATTTAAAATCATTTATTTAGAAAAATAAAAGGGAGCCATTAAAGTATTTAGATTGGGGAAAGTACCATGATAATCCTGAGTCTTTGGCAAAATAGTATGTTTGGATTGGGAAAAAAAATGGCTAGGTCCAAGAAATCATCTGGAAGCCATTGCGGTCAGCTAGGTCAGATAAAATGGTGATGGCCTTGACCGGTGTCTTTGAGAATAGTCGGAGATCATGAATCCCTGGATTTTACCCCAGCACCAACAAGTATCATTGTGAAGTCCAGGGGACCACACTTCACTTTGGATACCAGCCTCCTTGCTTAGATGGATTAAAATGGCTCTGAGATTCAAGCTCAAAACAAATATCAAGGAAACAGTCAAAAGACAAGTTCCAATAACTCAAAGGTCTGTGGTTTTATGAACTTAGAAACTTGGTCTCAACAGATACTGCAAAAGAAGACCATGAGTCTTCTTGAATAGCTAAAACCTTCAGATAGATAACCTGAGATTTCACCCAACTCTAAAACTATCTTTACTGTGACACTGGCTTGCACCATTGTCTTTAAATAATATTCTTCATCTCTCTCATAAAACACGTCTGAGGCTGTTTCCGAAAAAGACTTTAAAAAACCAGCAAAGTAAGTTTTGGTCAAATCCATTTGGCTTTAGTGTTCAGCTCCCCAGCAGAAATCCAGGTCAGTCAATCAGAATGCAATTTGTTGAAAGCCTGCCTTTTGGACACAAGCATCAGCCAACACACAGAGACAGGAAAGACATACAAGGCATGATGGTGGCGCCTTGCATTTATAGAATGGAGCAGCCAGACACTTGGCTGAGATAGGGTATTTTGAAGTAAACATATGAAATTGAGCAGTTTCCTGGTTTCCGTCAACTGAAGATTAGGAGCCAGAAGTTAAATACAGGCATTTTTTCCCTCCACAAATGAAATGCGGTGTTCAGAAAGCTCTTGTAAAGCATTTGCTGGATGGTTGTGATTTTTGGAGAGCATTCCCTACACCTAGAAAACAGAGAGATCTGTCATTGGGCAAAAAGTGCTAATAATCTCCAGCTCAAGAAATCCACAAGCCCTTCCCACAAACAAACAAACAAACATTCATGTAAGAGAAAAGAGATAAGCAATGAAATGAACGTGCTTACATGGTAGGAATGAAAGGAGAAAGGATGGTGGGCTGGTGGCTGTTTTTTTAATTTTGTTTGATTGGTTGTTTTGCTTGTTCTATTTTGGTTTTGTCTTGTTTAATTCCTCTTGTTTGTCTAACCAAACTGTAAGTCCCTTGGGGGATAACCCCATAGATTTTATGCATTATCACCCCAGCCCAAACACTGAATCTTACCAGGGAGGCACTTCACAAACCTTTGCCAGTAATGATGGGAAAAGGCTCATTTGCCCATTTACAGGACACAAAGACTTTGCCAACAGCCTCCCCTGCAGGACAGGTGAAGTGCCTGTCCCTTGGTGAAGAAACAAGGAACAAAGGAAAGTCTTTAAACCATGGATTTAAAGAGCCAACAGCCCCAGGCAACACTGTTCCCTTCCTTATCCAGGAAAGCACACTTAGCCCAAACCCAGATGGCCTCATCCTGTTCAACCCACGTGTGCTTTGTTTGTAGTTCATGGAGCCAATTACCAGAGAAATACAGAGGAAGGGGGGTAAGCTATTTCAGTTTGATGTGACACAGACTGTGACAATCTTTGACCTTTCTCTTTAAAAAGAGGGAAAAATTACCTGCATCTGTGTATAAATAGTTACAAAATAATCATATATTCCCCCAAAGGAAGGGAAGAAAACAGCAGAAAAATGTGGACACTTTCCTGGTTCATCTCTCTTCTGTTTTGGTTCAAAAAACGGCCCTGAACCTTCCAACCTACACTCCCAGTATCTGCCTGTCAGAAGAAATTTATCTTTGTGCTGCCTGCGTTTTTACTGATAGAGGCTTAACTGTTGCTGAAGATAATGACATCCATTAGTGTACTGGAAAGAGCCTTCTACTCGCCAAAGTCTAGAGGCTGGAAGAAAGACACCATTTATGTTTCTATGTTAATGACCGTATCAAATGCTTCCTGCCACAAATTCTGGAGGAAGGATGTTCTTACACATCATAGCAGGGTAATGGAACCTCTAGAAGGTTCCATGATGTAACCGCCCCTAGGAGTCAGGGGAGTGTACAAACCAGTTCTAAGAAAACTTGGGTGCATTGCAGCTGTGATTATTTGACCCAAAACTCTCCATCAGCATCCATTCATGGCTGCTCAACTCCAGCTCATGGGTGTCCAACTCAAGGATGGGAGAGGGTGGTATGATCCCAGCATCAGGACAGAGATCTCATTGGCATTATTTCACATACTGGGGGTTCCTGGTCTCCTCCAGTCAAATTTCTTCCTTCAGCTTCTGCTTGAATGACACAGGAGGCATCTTTCTTCATCATTCTGAGGACTCCTCTTATTCTTCAGTTTACACAAATCAGGGACAATGATAAAAGGTGGGGTTTTTTTGGTATGGATTACAAAACAACAATACAATAATACATGTGAGTAGGTCATGTATAGTGCACACTAACGGGAAAAACATAGGCATAGCATCTGGAAACTTCCATTTTTAGCAACATCAGGCTAGCTAACTTAGACAAAACCTCCCAAATAAAAACTATCTTCTTAAAAGCACCAATCTGCTAACAAGTAACAGTGAAGAGTGACCCTTATTTGCTTGGACTCTTGCTCTGGGTGCCATTAGTAGGTGTTAATGATGTAAAGCTTGGTTCTCCAGAGAGAAAGTGAAGCAATTCATACAATAGTCAGCTTCATGGGGCCAGGAGTCACTGCATCATTGCAGTAGAGTACGAAGGAGTGACTGATGTTCACAATGGGTGAACATGAGTCATCAAGGGAAGTTAAATCATGTGGACACTCTGCTTACAAGGCTCACTTGCTTTAGCAAGCCCTCCCTCTAAAATACTCAAAATGTTCATGACATAAAAGTTGCCTTGATATTTAAAGGCACATATATGAAAAATGCATTTACATGAAATGCCATATTCTCAGAGAATTCTGGAATGAAGTGTTAAGGTAGTTGAGGGGAACCTAGGTGGCTGAGTTGCTTAAGCGTCTGACTGGCTCAGGTCATGAGCTTGTAGTTCTTGAGTTCAAGCCCCATGTTGGGCTCTGCACTGACAGCATGAACCCTGGAGCCTGCTTTGGATTCTGTGTCTCCCTCTCTCTCTTCACCCCACCTCGTGCTCTCTCTCTCTCTCTCAAAAATAAATAAACATTAAAAAGATAAGGTAGTGATGGTTTGCTTAAATCAGTAAATACAAATCATATGTTGAAAAATTTACAGAATGTGCACCATGGTAATGCCCTGAGCATTATACTGAGAATCCTGAGACTCTCCCAGTGACAGGTCCTATTCTGTATATGCCAAAGGAAATTTATCCATCAACCACAGGTTAAGCAACCTGCAGAACAGAGTCCTTTGGGGAGTCAGCCTCCAAGCTCACCACTGACAAAATGTACATATGAACCTGGCTTACATGGAGAAGTTTCCCAGACTGATGCAGGGTGCTTGCTCACCCAATTCAAGCAAGGCAGGGATGTTACAAATGCACACTGGTAACAGTTACTCCCACCTGTGCACAGATGCAAGGAGTTGTTGGAGTGATCTCCATTCTTAACTTCTGCTTGGCCCTTATTGACCTTAGCCCATTGGGAGGGACTCAGGATTATACTTAGTCTCCATGTAGTGTCTTCCAACTCATGCCTCCTCAGTTGTCCACCCAGTTAAGAGGCCACCACCTTTCTAAGACACAATGTCTTGATTCTGAAAAGAAGGTAGAAACTGATAGATGGACCAAAATGGCTAAGAGATTAGCAGGCATCAACACAAAGAATTCTAGTCTACTTTGTTTAAACATGGTAAGGTTAATAGTCCATTTCTTATAAGTCCATTATTTATAAGAATAAATAAAGCATTTGTCACAATCTCTGAGCCACTCCAATCTGCTGCTCCCCTGCAATGCCCTATAATCCCAAACCTGGCCACTTCCACTCCAAGCCATGTTATTTGATCCCTGGACTCTTTAAACAGTCTCCTGGTGAATTTCCCTGCTTCCACTCTCGCCTCTCACAGCCCGTTCTCCACTCAGAAGTCAGCACTCTTTTTAAAGCAGAAATTAGGACTATCATTGCCCTGCTTTAAGTTTCCCAAAGGCTTCCCACTACTTAGAATGAAATCCAGGGGCACCTGGGTAGCTCAGTCAATTAAGTGTATGACTTCTGCTCAGGTCATGATCTCATGGTTTGTGGGTTCAAGCCCTACATCAGGCTCTGTGCTGACAGCTCAGAGCCTGTAGTCTGCTTTGGATTCTGTGTCTCCCTCTTTTTCTGTCCCTCCCTTGCTTGCACTCTGTCTCTCAAAAATGAATAAACCTTAAAAACATGAATGAAATCCAAAATTTTTGCCATGGCCTAAAAGACCTTACCTGATCTGGCCCTGCCTGTCTGCCTTTTGACACATGTCCTACAACTCTCTCCTCATTCACACTTTTCCAGCCATGTCATCCTCATTGCCAGGCAGGCCTTGGGCACATCAAACCTGTTCCCACCTCAAGACCTTTACAACTGTCATCCCCTTTGCCTGGATGCTTATCCAGGTAGTTCCATAGTTGGATTCTTTCCATCATTCAGTTCTTCACTGAATTGTCACCTCCTCAATGAGACTCTCCATAACCACTCCAGCCAAAAATAGTACCTTCTTACACATCACCTTGTACAACATAATCTTCTGTTTACTTTGTAGCATGAGGTAATTACAGTAATTATCTTGCTTATCGGCTTTTACTTTTTTTGTGGTTGTTTGTATGTCTGCTTACTCTCTTACTCCTAGAATATAAACTCCTTGAGATCAAGGTCCTTGTCTATCTTCTTCAGTAGTCTGAATCACTAACATCCAGAACAATGCTTGGTATATCATAGATACTTAATAAATATTTATTGAATAAATCAACAAATTCTTTAAGACTCCAGAAGAAAAGTCATTTGAGCAGTTGCATTGACTGCCATTTTGTTTCAAGAGGATAAACTGAGCCATAATTTGATCTAAGGTTTATTTGGCTATCTATTAATAGTTTTCCAAGCTGGGTCAAATCTGGGAAAAAGAAATCAAAGATTCAAACTCAAAGCCTTTTCTCATTCCTATCTTCTCCTGTAAACATACTTCCCCCAAAAATCTGAACTTGTTTAAACATTTAAGGAAAACATTTGGTTGGCCAGACCCTAGCAGGTGTCACCAGGTTTATTATAGCTAAATGCACTTTTTGTCCTCAGCATCTGCTTAGCCAGTGGTTCTAAAAACTTAGCATCCCAACACGTGTCCTCCTTAATGCCCCTTGCCCATTTAGCCCACCTCCCATCTACAACTCCTCCAGCAACTCTCAGTTTGGTATTATATATAAGGGATGAATCACTGGATTCTATTCCTGAAATCATTATTGCATATATGCTAACTCACTTGGATGTAAAATTAAAAAAAAAAAAAGTAATTAAACTTTAAAATTTAAAAAAACCTTTAAAAATGTAAAACTATTGACAAAAATAAGCAAATTACAAAGGAACACAAAAAATATAATTCCATTCACATAAAAGACAAAAACATGCATAATCAAACAATCTATATTTTAAAGTGATATGTATAGATGGTAAAATCATAGAGAAGACTATAGGAATATTCACAACAATGGTTTCCTCTAATAAAGGAGAAAAAGAAATGTGATCAGAGAGGCACAAAGGGGGATTTTAAGTGATAGAAATATTATCATTCTAAAATACTGTTATAATCTTAAACATGAAAGGAAAAAGCACAGGTATTATTTTATTATCATTCTTTAAATACTACATGTATGTTTTCTATGTAGCACTTTTGTATGTAAAACATATTTACAACAAAGATAAATAAATATCCATAGATCTCCTACAAAAAAATAAAATAAAAAAATAAAAACTTAGGATCATCACTAAGTAAAAAATAGTCAGAGGAAGACAAAACCATATGATTTCACTCATCATGTGGAATTTAAGAAACAAAACAAATGAACAAAGAGAAAAAAGGAAAAACAAAAAACCAGACTCTTAATTAACTATAGAGAACAAACTGGTGACTGCCAGAAGTATAGGGATAGGTGAAATAGGTGAAGGGGGATAAGAATACACTTACTGTGATGAGCACTAAGTAATGTATAGAATTGTTGAATCCTATATTGTACATCTGAAACACTGTATGTTAATTATACTTGAATTTTTAAAAAGAGAAAAATAAAGATTTTGGTATCATCAGAATTACCTGGAGGGCTTGCCGAATCACACATTACTGGGCCCAATGGTTTACTGGAATGATTCATAACAGCTTATGACAGCCAATGGTTACATTTTCAGAAATATTGCAAGCCAGTTGTGAAACACAGCTGTCATTAAAAATAAATCATAAAAATGCATAATGAAAATTTATGGCTTAAGGGAGTCTGGGTGGCTCAGTTGATTGAGTGTCCAACTCTTGGTTTTGACTCAGGTCATGATCTCATGGTTTGTTAGACTGAGCCTCTCATCAGGATCTGTGCTGAGAGCGCAAAGCTTGCTTGGGATTCTCTCTCTCTCTCTCTGTCTCTCTCTTGCGCGCGTGNTGCAAAAAAAAAAAAAACCAAAAAAAACTATGTCTTAAAAAACTACATGAAAAGCATTTCTTAAGTATCTTACTACCTGTCTCTATTATGTCTGCCCTGGAGGACATCTATGACTACTGTCTCTGTAGGAAGGAAATAGAGAACATGCTGTCCTGCTGTGCACCTCTTTTTTTTTTTTTAATATTTTATTTATTTCTGAGAGGGAGCGAAAGAGCGACAGAGTGAGCAGGGGAGGGTCAGAGAGAGAGGGAGACAGAATCTGAAACAGGCTCCAGGCTCTGAGCTAGCTGTCAGCACAGGGCCTGATGCAGGGCTGAACCCACTAACCATGAGATCATGACCTGAGCCGAAGTCGGAGGCTCAACTGACTGAGCCGCCCAGGCGCCCCTGTGCACTTCTCTTTCTAGCTTCTCATTAGTGGTTTCATGTGACTTGAAATTGGACAAGGTAGAAATATTTATACCACAGCAACAGGCAAATGCTACACATCTGGACTTGGGTTATTATTTCATTGATTGTCTCAACTTCAGAAAGTGATGGAGAAAAGCTTACTAATACAAAGTTAAACAGATTAAACTTAGATGTATGTCAGCCTATTGCTTTTACATTGTGAACAGCAATGTATATGTATTTTTTCCAGTATTCGAAAACTATAACCTGATTCAACAAAGAAGTTGCTCATGTCCTTGACAAAAAAAAATGACATTTTGACATAACATCCATCTTCATTTGTTTCTCTTTGAACATACCCCTTCATGTAAACAAAACTATCAACCAACATTCATGTTTAATTACAACATTCATCAATTGTAATCATAGGTCGTCTCTGATACAAAAGTTTGGCAAAGGCCAATGAAAGTATTCTGTGCAAATCAATTTCCTATATGAAAGTTATAATAAGGAATATTGATATTTTATTATTATTATTTGTAAATTTTTTGCTACATAGTCTATATGCCAATAAAATTTATATTAAACTTGTGTATATAAATATATGCATTTTTTCCCAGAGACCCAGTTGTTCAACATTTGCAGGCACATCACCAGCTGGACCTCACCCTTGGGGGTCCAGATGCAGCAGGACTAAGGACAAGCCAAAGAATTTACATTTCTAAAAAATTATCTAGGAATGTAAGGCTAGTCCTGCTGTTTTGGACGCCACTCTCAGAGAACAAAGAACTTCTGACTTAAAAGGAAGCTTAAAACCACAACGAGGTATCACCTCACCCCTTTCAGAATGATTCTCATCAAAAAGATAATAAGTGTTGGTGAGGATGAGAAGAGAATGGAATATTTGTGCACCGTTGGAAATGTAAATTGGTGCAGCCATTGTGGAAAAGACTATGGAGGTGCCCCCCACCAAATTAAAAATAGAAATATCATATGACCCAGTAATTCCACTTATGGGTATATATCTGGAGGAGTAACTCGAAGACATATCTGCACTCCCATGTTCATTATGGTCACAATAGCCAAGACATGAAAACAACTTAAGTGTCTATCTACAGATTAATGGATTAAAAATGTGATTAAAAAGTGTGTGTGTACATGTGTTTAGTATTACTCAACCGTATAAAAGAAGGAAACCCTGCCATTTGCAACAACATGGGTGGACCTTGAAGGCATTAGGCTAAGTGAAATGTTTAGACAAAGATAAATACTATACAATCTCACATGTACAATCGAGACAGAGAGAGATAGAACTGATTTTATAGAAACAGAAAATAGAATGGTGGTTGTCAGGAGCTATGTGGAGGAGGAAATGGGTGATGTAGGTCAAAGGGTACAAATTTTTGGTTATAACAAGAATGAATTCTGAGGACTTAATGTGCACCATGGGGACTATAGTTAATCATATGGTGCTGTGTACTTGAAAGTTGCTGAGTGTAGATCTTAAGTATTCTCACCACATACACACAAACAACAGTTAACTGTGTGAAGTGATGGGTGTGTTAATCATCTTGATCTTGGTAATCATTCTACAGTGTTTGTGGTATAGCAAATCATTACATTGTGTACCTTAAATATATACAATTATATTTGGTAGTTATTCCTCATTACAATACAGTCAAAAGAAATTGTGATGCATTGTGATATAAAAGTATATGATATGTGTTGAATTTGAAAGATTTAGTTCAAAAATAAAACAAAATATCTCAATAATTTTTAGTGTTGAAATGGTATTTTGTATATAATGAATTAAAATGTATTATTAACATTAAGAAATAAAATAAAGGAGGCTTCTACCATAGGTCTTCCTATTGATTATTAACTATTCACTGCACTCAGTCACCAGATAGGTTATCAAAGAAATATTGAATTCTGTTGCCAGAGACATTACAAGTTAATTCAAGAAGTCAATATTTGTTTAGTAGATGATAAATCTTGAGGCAAAACGAAGAGAAGCCCTAACTCCATCTAGTTGTTGGTCAGCTCAGCACTGGGACACGAAGGGAGCTCCAAGACTCAGTCAATAGATTGCCCCATTAGCTTGCCATGTCACCAAAATTCCCACTATTAGAATCAATCAAGAAAGGCCTTGTAGCGTGCAAACACATTGCCTGGGAAGGCAATACCTTTTGCTTTGTACACACACTAAAGCCAGGCATCCCTCCTTCCCTGCACATTTACACCTGTGTCATGTAGAAACCGGTTCCTTCAGTTAATTTGTTCACCTTTCATTACAGACCTTGGGTTCACACAAGTACATTAATCCTAACAGAACTCTGGGGAGGCAGACCCTGGCTTAGAATTCGAGCTCAGCTTTGTGATGTTGGGCTAGTTACTTGACTTCTCTGTGCCTTAGTTTCTTCATGGAAATGGAAATAATAATATCTACTGTATAGGGTTGTTTTGAGAATTCAGTGAGTTAAGTATTATCAACTACTTAAAAGAGCTTAGAATAATATCCAGCATATGAATAAGTGTTAACTAGGTCAATGAACATTTTTGTAATTGGTCTGGTGTATTTTAATTTATACCATTATCATTTTATTTTATTTTTATTTTAATATTTAATAGTTTTATTTTTAATATTTTAACACTTAATGTTAATGTTTAGTATTTTAAATATGTTATTATTATTTTAGTCAGAGAATGTAATTCAAAGGTGTGAATACACAATCAACACAGGACCCAAAATATTAACAATAATTTACATCTACTCACATGTGTCTCCCCTATCTATTCCCTACTTCTCCACAATTGTTTTAACCAGAAATTTCATGTCTACTTTATTTTAGTTATGCTTTTAATACATACATACTTCTAAAAGTATGTTGTTTCATTTCAGTTATTTTTAATTTTATTAGAAGTGTGTCGGGGCTCCTGGGTGGCTCAGTCGGTTAAGCATCTGACTTCGGCTCAGGTCATGTTCTCACGGTTCGTGGGTTCGAGCCCCGCATCAGGCTCTGTGCTGACAGCTAGCTCAGAGCCTGGACCCTGTTTCAGATTCTGTGTCTCCCTCTCTCTCTGACCCTCCCCTGCTCATGCTGTCTCTATCTCTCTCTCTCAAAAATAAATAAAACATTTTTAAAAATTAAAAAAGATAAAAGTGTGTCATGGTGTACAAAATTTCTGAGGCTTTTTAAAACCCAATATTGCATTGCTGTGTATATCTATAGTTTTAAATAACTGTTTGGTACAGTTTGGAATGGGTTCTATCATTCTAAACCAATGCTTTACAAATTCCTAAGTTAGAAAAGGTGTCCAAATTGGGAGGACTGAACTAAGTAATCAGTCAAGATTCTGGTGCTTGCATGCCTACAGAAAAGAGCAGTTTGGATGGGACAGACCCATTAGGCCCTCACTTCAGTTGTCTTCTACATCTTACTTTTCCACTTAGATCTGCAAAGGAAGTCCATGCCAGGGGCTGTCACCCATGGAATGGCACCTGGACAAAATGAGCCTCAACCCCGACTCTGGCAGACCTCAGGCTCCTCATCCTCACTTCAGGTCCCCTGCTCAGCTCTGCTCCTGGCACAGATGTGGTCTCACTGAGGCTGTCCCAGGGAGGAACTTAGGCTGCAGGAGGTTGGGGTGGGGGCAGAGAGGCTGGGAGCATGCTCAGAGAGGGCAGGAGACAGCTTTCCAGCCACACAGGGGAGTCTCCGGACAGCACACAAAAGCATGAGAAGAATGAGGTGTGAGAAGGAAGGTTGAGACAGTGTAAGGACAAATTCAGAATCCATCACACATTGCCTCACAATAAACGAGAGAAGAAATGGCAGTGATTAGATTTATTCTGACAGTGTCCCAAAATGTATTTGGAACATCTTTCACAACCTCGTTAGAATCACAAACTACCTGAAATTATGCTTTTCTTTGAAGCCAAGCCAATGTGAGAAATTCACAGAGAATACATTTGGTCTTCTATAAGGTCTTTGGTGCAGATACCAATCCCTGAGACTCCTTCGGGCCAGGAAAACAGCTCTGAATCCTAGAATCCTCCTCGGAAGCTCATTATCTGCCCATGACCTCAAGGTGATTTCGTCAAGGAAATCAACCAGTGAGAACACAGTGATCACTGTCAGGCTAGGGGACAAGACAAGCATGGGCTCCTTCCTGCATTACACTGGGCTTTTGAAGCATTGATCTGTTAATATTTTTAAGTGTTCTCTGAGCCTTCCATCAGAAGCCCCTCCAGACGCAAATATTAGCACCCCTGGATGGCAGAGGACAGGATCTCTAATGCCAAAATGGCAAGTGAAAGTGTAGAGAGGCAGGGGGTTAGGAGAGAAGGTCGAGCTGGATCCTAAGTAAAAGAAGGATGACAGAACTTCCAGTGGAGGGATCTCCTCCAGGACTATACCTTCACCTTCAGGTTTACCATGTCTGTTGGATTCCACGCTCAGTGCCTGCAAGAAGAGAGGAAGCAGGAGACCTCCACCAACGACCCTGTGGCCTCAAGCAGCTCGGTGAAGCACTGGAGTCTCTGCTCTTATTGGTTAAAACGTGCAAGTTGAACCTGCTGGCTTACAATGTCTGTATCTACTCTCTCCATGATTTTGTGTTTAAAGCCAAATTCATACTGTGCCTAGGTGGCTCAGTTGGTTAAACGTCTGACTCTTGATTTCCACTCAGGTCATCATCTTGCAGTTTGTGAGTTTGAACTCTATTTCAGGCTCTGTGCCGGCAGTGAAGAGCCTACTTGGCATTCTCTCTGCCCTTCTCTCTGCTTGTGAGTGCATTCTCTCTCTCTCAAAATAAAAAATAAACTTAAAAAAATAATAAAGCCAAATTCACTACTTACCTGTGTGTGCACACACACACATCAAATTCTCTATTCTTAGTCACAGCAAACATTCACTGAACTTCTGGACTCTCAAATTCAGTTGTTCTATTTCTCAACTTCAGCATCTATTGCACTGACTAAATTCCAGTAATAATGACAATGGTAATGATAATAATAATTGCTTTTATAATAACAGTATATGCAATGTGTCTCTAATAACAATATATGCAATTATATAGTATTTTATGTATAATATTTATTATTAAATATATCATACACAATATATGCTATATTATAATGATATTTTATTTAAAATGATATATATCATNTACATTGAATGTATAATTATTATTTATAGTATATATTATATTACATACTATATGTACTGCTTAATATACACTTTATATTCTATATACTATATGTATACATGTATATATATATACACACACACATATATATATATACACTCTACACATGCCATGTGTGATATGGTTAAAGCCGTTCTGACATAGCACTTACTGTGTATTATGTCATAACATACACTTACTGACACATTTTACCCTCACTTACAACCCTACTTCTACTGCAATTTTACAGACGATGAATCTGAGGCATAACTAGGATTTGCCCACAGTCACAGAGACAGCAAGTGGCAGAGCTGGGACCAGACCTCAGGCAGCGCGATTCTAGTATCCTGGACCCCTACCTCAGGGTATGGCACTCGAGGGCCCCTCTTGTCTAGTCTGTGTTTAGACATTGAAGTCGCCCTTGCTCCATTTTCCTCCCAGCCAACTCCCACCATGGCCAGACTGAGTTCTGGCTCTGACCCTGTCCTTCCCCTGGGCACTGAAGCTTCTCTGCATGCTGAACCAACAGCCCCTCCAGCACTATGGTGCCCCCTCTCCACTCCCCCTAACCCCCCCCCC
>NW_027551566.1:3483017-3639183 GCF_008692635.1 Crocuta crocuta
CCTAACCCCCCCCCGCCCAGTCCCCACCCTTCTCACTTGCCCTTCAGTGGGTAGCTCTTTTTCCATGCACACCTGGATTGCTGGTGTCCCTGGGATCCTCTCCTGCACCAAACACTCCCCATGGCTCCTCCATGTTCCTTGATGGACTCAGCAACAGTGGCAGCTCCTGTATTCCTGTGGTCAGCCTGACCCTGACTGGGATTTCTTTCTTTTCTTCAGTTTTTGTTTAAATTTCAGTTAATTGACATACAGTGTAACATTAGTTTCAGGTGTACAATTTAATGATTCAACACTTACATACGACACCTGGTGCTCATCACAAGTACCCTCCTTAATCCCCATCATCTATTTCACCCATCCCCCCACTCCCCTCCCCTCTGGTAACCACGAGCTTGTTCTCTATAGTTAAAGAGTCTGTTTCTTGGTTTGCCTCTCTTTCTTTCTCTCTTTTTCTTTATTTGAGAGAGAGAGATTGTTGGAGTCGGGGAGCGAGCAGAGGGGCTCATGATGTGAGCCAAAATCAAGAGTCGGGACATATATATATATGTAGGTATGTGTGTATGCAACTGTTGTGTGCATGTGTGTGCATGCACTGAACTTTGGGGACCTAATTTTATCCCTTAATGCTTTTGGTGGGGAGTGCGGAGGGATGATATGAAGTTCAGGTAATCAGTTCTGCATCTGGACTATGGGTTGTCTGCTGTTGTTTAATCTGCACCTAGACTCCACAGAGAATGACTACTGCTTGTCATATTTCCAAGCATCAGGCTGCTGCTCTTTCCCTTGCACAACCTACTCTGTCTGCCCCAAACCAAATAAACATTAAATTTTAATGGAAGTCTACATTTGTTTTTTCAGAATCTAGGAAAGTGTCCCAAAGCAATGCTGGTAGGAAGATAAGGAAATAGGGCAAAACTCAGTCCCATGTGTCTTCCACAGGTAATCCAATAACACCAAGTGTGTTTTACTGAACGTTTGAAGCCACAGGGAGAATGACAAATAGAAGGAAGCAGCAGCTTTCTTTTTGTTGGCTCTCTCTCCATGTCCTTCCTCTCAGAACTGCTACCTTCTAGAGATCCATGTGTGGCCTCCATGCCATGTGACATCCTCTAGGACATCTAGTCCAGTCTTTTTATCTTCACCCTTACAACTGTCATGACACCACTGCTTTAAGATGAGATTATACTGTACACAGCCCTGCAAAAAATATTAAAGGACTCTGAGTAGAAAAGAAAGACCAAAAACAACAAAGAGTAGAAAGGAACAGAAAAAATCTCCAGGAACAATGACAAAACAAGTAATAAAACAGCACTAAATTCATGTCTATCAGCAATTACTCTGAATGTAAATAGACTAAATGCTCCAACCAAAAGACATAGGGTGTCAGAATGGAGAAAAAAAAACAAAAACAAGACGCATCTATATTCTGTCTATGAGAGACTCATTTTAGACCTAAAGACACCTGCAGATTGAAAATGAGTGGATGGAGAACAATTTATCATTCAAATGGACATCAAATGAAAGCCAGACTAGCAATACCCCTTATCCGACAAACTAGATTTTAAATCAAAGACTGTAACAAGAGATGAAGATGGACACTATATCAGAATAAAGGGGTCTATCCAACAAGATCTAATAATTGTAAATATTTATGCCCCCAATTTGATAGAACCCAAATATATAAATCAATTAATAACAAACATAGAAAAACTCATTCATAATAATACAGTAATAGGAAGGGACGTTAACACCTCACTTTGAACAATGGATAGATCATCAAAGCAAGAAATCAACAAGGAAACAATGGTGTTGAGTGACACACTGGGCCAGGGAACATAACAGATATATTCAGAACATTTCATCCCAGAGCAGCAGAATGCACACTCTTTTTGAGTGCACATGGGACATTCTCCAGAAAAGATCACATACTGAGTCACATATCAGGCCTCAAAAAGTATAAAAAGATTAAGAGCATAACATGCATATTCTGACCACAAAGTTATGAAACTTGAAGTCAACAACAAGAAAAAAATTGGAAAGGCCACAAATACATGGAGATTAAAGAACATCCTACTAATGAATGAGTGGGTTAACCAGGAAATTAAAGAAGAAATTAAATGGCTCCTGGAGGGGTGTTGAGAGGGGGGGATGGGCTAAATTAGTGATGGGCATTAAGGAGGGCACTTGTTGTGATGAGCACTGGGTGTTACACGTAAGCAATGAATCACTAAATTCTACTCCTGAAACCATTATTACACTATATGTTAACAAACCTGGATTTAAATAAAAATTTTTTAAAAATTTAAAATGAAAAAAGAAGAAATTAAAAATACATGCAGACAAATGAAAAAAAAAATACGATGGTCCAAAATATTTGGGATGCAGCAAAAGTGATCATAAGAGGGAAGTATACAGCAATACAGGTTTACCTCAAGAAGCAAGAAAAATCTCAGATTAAACAATCTAACCTTACACCTAAAGGAGCTAAAAAAAAAAAAATAAAACAAATGTAGCCTAAATACAGCAGAAGAAGGGAAAAAGTAAAGACTAGTGCAGAAATAAATAATAAAGAAACAAACAAATAAAAAATCCAAGTAGAACAGATCAATTAAACCAAGAGCTGGTCCTTTGAAAAAGTTAATAAAACCAATAACCCCCTAACCAGACTTATCAAAAAGAAAAGAGAAAGGACACAAATAAATAAAATCATAGCAGAGGAGAGATCACAACTAACATCACAAAATACAAAAATCATAAGAGAATATTATGAAAAATTATATACCAAGAAATTGGGCAATCTGGAAGAAATGGAGAAATTCCTAGAAACATATAAATGACCAAAACTGAAAACAGGAAGAAATAGAAAACTTGAATAGGCCAAAAACTGGCAAAGAAATTGAATCGGTAACCAAAAATCTCCCAGCAAACAAAAGTCCAGGGGTGGATGGCTTCTCAGGGAGATTCTACCAAACATTTAAAGAATTAATACCTAGTTTCCTCAAACTATTCCAACAAATAGAAATGGAAGGAAAAATTCCAAACTCCTCTACAAGCCAGCATTACCTTGATTCTAAAACCAGACAAAGACCACACTAGAAAAAGGGAATTATAGGCCAATATCTCTGATTAATATGGATGCAAAAATTCTCAAAAAGATACTAGCAAATCAAATCCAACAGAAAATAAAAGAATTATTCACCATGATCAAGTGGCATTAATTCTTGGGATGAAATGGTGGGTAAACATACACTAATAAAAGAAAGGATAAAAACCCCATGATCCTCTCAATTTATACAGAAAAAGCATTTGACAAAGTATAACATCCATTCTTAAAAAAACCCTCAACAAAGTAGAGACAGATGGAACATACCTCAATATCATAAAGGCCATATACAAAAGACCCACAGCTAACATCATCCTCAATGGAGAAAAACTGAAAGGTTTTCCTCTATGGTCAATAATAAGACAGAATGTCCACTTACTAACATTATTTAACATAATACTGGAAGTCCTAGCCTCAGTAATCAGACAACAATAAAAAATAAAAGCCAACCAAATTGGCAAGTTAGAAGTCAAATTTTCACTCTTAGCAAATGACATGGTACTCTATGTAGAATACCCAAAAGACTGCACCAAAAAATTGCTAGAACCAATACACAAATTCAGTAGTCACAGGTTACAAAATCAACATACAGAAATCTGTTGCACTTTCTCTATATCAATAATGAAGTAGCAGAAAGAGAAATCAAGGAATCGATCCCATTTACAATTGCATCATAAACCATAAGATACCTAGGAATAAACCTAACCAAAGAGGTAAAAGATCTGTGCCCTGAAAATTATAGACATTTATATAAGAAATTGAAGAGGACACAAAGAAAGGGGAAAACATTTCATACTCATGGATTGCAAGAACAAATATTGTTAAATGTCTATACTACCCAAAGCTGCCTACATATTTAATGCAATGCCTATCAAAATACCACCAGCATATTTCACAAGAGCTAGAGCAAATACTCCTAAAATTTGTATGGAACTACAAAAGACTCTGACTAGCCAAATCAATCTGGAAAAAGAAAAGCAAAGCTGGAGGCATCATAATTCCAGACTTCAAGTTATATAACAAAGCTGTAGTGATCAAGACAATATGGTACTGGCACAAAAAAGGACACACAGATTGATGCAACAGAACAGAAAACCCAGAAATGGACCCACAACGATACAGTCAACTAATCTTCGACAAAGCAGGAAAGAATATCCAAGGAAAAAAAAGACCATCTCTTCAAAAGATGGTGTTGGGAAACTGGACAGCAACGTGCAGAAGAATGAAACTGGATCACTTTGTTACACCATGGACAGAAATAAATTCAAAATGGATGAAAGACTTAAATTCGAGATAGGAAACCATCAAAATCCTAGAGAAGAACACAGGCAGGAACCTCTTTGACATCGGCCATAGCAACTTCTTACTAGACATATCCTTTAAGGCAAGGGAAACAAAAGCAAAAATGAACTATTGGGAGCTCATCGAGATAAAAAGGCTTTTGCACAGCAAAGGAAACAATCAATAAAATTAAAAGGAAACCAACAGAATGGGGAAGATATTTGCAAATGACATATCTGTTAACGGGTTAGTATCCAAAATCTATAAAGAACTTATCAAACTCAACATCCAAAAAACAACCCAGTGAAGAAATAGGCAGAAGACATGAGTAGACATTTTCCCAAAGAAGGCATCCAGTGGGCCAACAGACACATGAAAAGATGCTCAACATTGCACATCATCAGGAAAATACAAATCAAAACCCCAATGAGATACCACTTCATACCTGTCAGAATAACTAAAATTAACACAGGAAACAAGATGCCAACAGATGTTGGCAAGGGTGTAGAGAAAGGGGAACCTTTTTTGCTCTGTTGGTGGGAATGCAAACCGGTTTAGCCACTCTGGAATACAGTATGAAAGTTCATCAAAAGGTTAAAAATAGAACTACCCTATGATCTAGCAATTGCACTACTGGGTATTTACTCAAAATATACAAAAATACTAATTTGAAGGGAAACATTTATAGCAGCATGATCATAATAGCCAAATTATGGAAAGAGCCCAAATGTCCAACCACTGATGAATGGATAAAGAAGATGTGGTGTATACATATAATGGAATATTACTCAGCCACAAAAAAAGAATGAAATCTTGCCATTTACAATGAATGTGGCTGGAGCTAGAATGTATCATGCTAAGTGAAATAAGTCAGTCAAAGAAAAACAAATACCATATGATTTCACTCATATGTGGAATTTAAGAAATGAAACAGATGATGTTTCTTCTTCATTTAAGATCGATGTTTAACCAATTAGCAATTTCAGCTCTTTTCAGTAACAGAAAAGTAAATTCAAACTGACTTATGAAATAAACGAGAAGTCCCACAGCAAGTTCAGGCAAGACTTGTTCCAGCCAATCGTCCCTCTTCTCAGTCAAGGCCACTTCCTGTTCTGGTCCCAAGACAGCTGCCAGAGGCCTCTGAAGACTACATGTTTCTTGTTCACACATAACAGAAAGAGAACATCCTTCCACGTAGTTACTTCCCCAGGAGCCAGAAGAAATATCTTTACATCACATCAGTCCAATGGACAGTCACTTACTAATTTCTAAAAATAAGTCACTATGGCCAAGAGGACAGGCCGATTAAAAACTAGACATGAAGTGACCCAAAACAGTATAAGTGCCCCCTGTAATCATCTTTATTAAGTTAAGGATCCATCTTTCTTGTCCTAATTTAAAGACTTTTATCAGAAACAGATACTGACATTCATCAAATGCCTATTCAGCATCTATTTTCCGTTTCCTTACATCTTTCTTAAGATACTTACAATTGTTGCTACACTTGAAGATTCTTAGAAGTGATTCTTCCTAAGATGTCTTGTAATTTTTTTTTACATAGGAAGTTCAGTAAATATCTCAAATATTTCAAGACAGTCCAGTTGGGTTATGGCCTTTTGGAAGTCTTCCGACCACTGGGGTCTCCAACAGCCCAAAAGCTCTCCATGAGTCAATAGGCCACCATGTTAGCTTTAAAAAGTCAATGTCCCAGCTTGTGATGACAAAAACATCATGAACAGGTCCTGAGTCCAATCTACCCTTTCAACTTGGTTTCCAACCAAGCTGAGCTTACAGTTTCTTGTGCAACATCCTGTGAAAATTCTGGCCATTTCTATCAGAACGGCTCCTGCTCTTCCCTCCTCCTCCTCAAATACCTCTACCCATATCACTACATGTCCTGATTATTTATGAACTCATCTTCCCTTTAAACCCATTTAGGATAGGCTTTCTGTATCTGATTTGCATTTGTTTCAAGCTTAGCATAATACCTGTATTTGATGGTAGTGTATATCAGAAATTATTTTACTCAGAAATATTTTGAATATCACCTTCCTGGCCATAAGGTCACTGACTGGGCCTAAGCAAAACATTAAATACATGAGGGATAAAGTGAAGGAGATTTACTTTCATCTGGATGTCTCCTTATTGCTCTATACTCAGCTCTCCTTCACCCCATTGGAAAATAGTCATAAATGGTGTCTTCTGTTGGATTGCAGTCTTAATGGGGTCACTGTAAATTTCACCTATCAGAAAAACCTGAGTTTGCTATTAGGCATTGCAGGTGGGGATACTCAGCTTTTTCCAAATCACCACAGGTTTTGCTAACAATAAGTTATCAAGAGAGAACTGAGAGAAGCTTACGTATCACTGGCAGGACTGTGTGGAGGCTGACTAATGTCTTCAAGTGAAGATCTCTGCTTGGTGCATTACTTAGGTCCCAATGTAGACCTATTTAGAAAGACAATATTTCCGTTGCTTCAGACCTTGTGCCTTGTCTCTGAGGGCAGACACTGAGTAAATCTGAATCCTCCTGGGAAATATAAGCCTATGTTTATTCCGTAGTTGTCCAGTATTTAACTGTTATTTCAGACCACTGTCATGAGTGAAGGAGAGAATGCACTGGGGCAAATAGATGATGGTGGAAGTAAAAATCTAACCCTAATACACAACTTAAGTTTCTTTCTTATTTTCTGGAAATCAGCTCAATTCTGCTTGCCTTCATGAAGCCAAAGATAGGTGGGAAATTATATAATTATTAGATAAATTTTAGACTATCCACTTAAACATCCCAAATAGTGAAATAAAATAATCAGTGTCCCAATATATTTCAATTCAACCATTGTCTGAGACTTGTTTTAGCAAAATCCCAACCCACAGTACTGGTGCCCTGTCCCTGGCTCATTTTGCCCATACTTAATGCCATGTATTGCCTCCAAGGAACGACTCAAACTTGTACAGTCAATAGATTTATGGAAGTCAGAGCTACACTGGATCTCCGAGAGTCTTTTTTCTATAGACAAGAACCCAGGTGAGCATCCAGACAGACCAAGTAACTCACCTAAGTTTATACCCCTTGTTGGTACCCAATGCAGCACCATAACTCTGACCTCTCCAGCCAAAGGTAGCATTCATTCCATGGGAACTCAAAGCTATTATTTTGCTTTGCAAGGACCCCATCAGTTACTATCAACATTTCATCAGTCAAGTCAGAACCAGTGGTGTTGCCACTGATCTCATACTGGTCTATTGTGGATTCTTTGGAAAATTATCTGTGTAATTTTACCAGTTATGCATGAAGCCACATTTGCTGACAGAGACAATAAGCCATTCATTGGGGGAATTAAACTAATGTATCATTTTATATTCATAGCTATCCCTGGGACTATATGTGGTATTGTTTCCACAATATTAATTGTTCTAATCTTCTGAGAACATAAAACAGATTAAAGTTAAAGTTCAACCCCCTGGGTGTCTATAAAAGCAAAATTTGCCAAACATTCTAAAAACTCAATTCAATTGAACCAGTAATAAAAAGATGTGAGGGCTTTAAATAATTGTTTCCTGTTCTAATAGCATAAAACAAGAAACTTAGGTTTGTATGGGACCTTGTTGAGAGCCAGGAAGAGACTGGCTCTATAATAAACATGATCCCAAATGCTAGGGTATCATTTCTAGTAGAGTTGTGTTTTGAATTGATTATCAGTGTGGTTTGGTCCCCCTTGAAAGAGATGATCGTTTTGTGGGCCAATCATTCAAGGAAGGAAACTGGAGAGGGAATCTACCCACTCTCTGCTTTTAACCTCTTGTCTTTGAGGATACATCCAGGTGTGTGGGACTCAGTTATAAGAGCTAAGATGGTATCTACCATTTAGGGATCCCAAGGCATTTTTGGGAATCTCATGAAAGTTGTGTACTCTATTCCCAGAAAAAATGCTTAGGCACACAACCATTCAATTGCAATTTCAAAGCACCATAGACCTTGTTGAAATTCATCCATGGACTTAACATGCACCTATGGTCTGGTGTAGCAGAAATCTGGGGCCTAATAGGAATACATCCCCTGCCCTGCAATAATCAAACAAAACAAAACCAGAAAACGCTGTAATAGCCAGATTATTTAACTTGTGGTTCATTTCAGTGTGTAGTCTCATTCTGCAATCCAGGAGACTTTAGGGAAGTTCTACTGAGTGTCAGACTTTTTCAATTATATTACTAAGGGGAAGAGCTGTGTCCCTAATCATGCCAAAGCATGAGTAAGAAATCTTCAAGAAGAATGTCACATTTGAAAGGACAAGATCTGAACTATGTGATCCAGATACCCCACACATGATGGATATTCTCCCTGGATAATCTGGGTTTCATTTTTCTATTTAGGAAGGGGCACATATTTCACAGTTGACTATGAAACTCCATGATGCTGGTGAGGATATTTTGACAGTACAACCCCAATCATCAGAGGCTACAAGTCCATCCCTGTAGTTTGGTCTTGCCTTCCTGAATGACCTGCTTGTCATACAGAGAGATGTACCTTTGCTTCTGGATCTAGTTTCAGTCTTGGTCACACAGAGTGAATAGGAGCTAATGTTAGCCAGACAAAGACACATACTGAACAGTATCACTTATATGTGGACTACAATAAGAAAAAACAAGTTGAACTCATTGAAACAGAGAGTAGAAAGGTGGTTATGAGAACATCGAGAGTGGAAGAAATGGGGAGATGTTGGCCAAAGAGTATAAAATTTCAATTATGAGATGTATATGTTCTGGGGATCTAACATACAGCAAAGTGACTACAGTAATAATAGTGTACTGTGTACTGAAAATTGGCTAAGAGACTAGGTTTTAAATATTCTCACCACAAAAACAGATAACTATGTGAAGTGATGGGTGTGTCGATTAACTTGATCGTGGTAACCATTTCACAATGTTTACATGTATCAAACCATTACATTCTATACTTTCCATATATACAATTTTATTTGTCAATTATATTTCAATAAAGCTGGGCTTAAGAAGCTGATGAGAAAGGCTTCCAACCTTAGAAAGTCCACTCTTCAACTTGATTTAGCTTCTGAGTAGCAGCATCCTGAGTTAGGTACCCTTATATCTTGGATCTGAGGGGTGTGAGTCACCTGAAAAGCTTCTATTCAAGGGGGAAATATCTCCCTGCAGTTTGTCCTCAGGGTAGGCACAGTATACTGAATATCAGAAAAAGGTCTGAAAGCTGGGAACCTAGAGTGATATAGCAGAGGTGATAAACATTCTGTGGGCACCCCCACCAGGAGGGATGGGGAGGTGGTGAGATTTAGGAGTGGTTGGCATTAGAAAGGCCTAGACTTGGGTTCCAAAGCAGGGCTCATTCCTGGCAAGGATCCTGTAAAAGAAGAGCCGGTTTCCAGGACTTAGAGGGTGCAGTGGTGCAAGCCAGGTCATCATGCAAGGACTCCAGGACAGGAGACATGGCAGGGCCTATCGAAAGAACTTATGCTCATAGAGGCTCTGGGCTCCAAACAAGAAGGGCAGTATCTTTACCCAGGTCAGACAGACACAAGGGAAAATTGAAAACAAGCCCAGGAATGTAAGGGGAGTTGGGGAATCCCTCACAGGGACAAAGGAAGAGAGATGCAAAGCAAAGAGCCAGGAACCCCATCATGAGAAAGACAAGGAAATGAAAGTCTTTTCAGTGCAAGCAAACTGTGGGTGGCAGAATCCCAAAACCAGACTATCCAATGTAAAACATCCTCATTAACAAAAACTCCTGGTCCCAGAAAAGTTCAAGACTACATGATAGTCTTAACTTACATGATAGCCTTACTTGATATATGAACCAACATCAGACATTAGTCACAAAAATTAGAGGGCAAGAAAGCATGTTCAACCTGAAGATCCCATTCAAATGTGGATGTTTCTGAGATTCCTGGGATTAGTAAACATCATTGCATCTATTAAGCCTACCCTCCAATCAAAACCAAATTTTGACTTTTGAAGCAATTTCTTTCTTTTTTTTAATAGTTTATTGTCAAGTTGTTTTCCATATAATTGAAGCAATTTCTAATAAGAGAAATCTATACATGACTCATCTTCCCACCAGAAAAATATATAGTAAACATCTGTAGGGTCCCAGTTGTCAAGGGCTCTGCAAGGTCTCATGAAATACTGACACTCAGAATAAATAATATCCTTGCTTTTGTATCTAACATATATGGATAATACACATCAGACTCTTTGGCTTCTGCTCAGAAGTCACTCCACATGTGACTTAATCTTCTAGAGGCCTTTGGGGGAAGCCAGCAAGAACAGATGAGGTAGACAAGTGGATCCTGGAAATGTCAAATATAGACACTCTACCTCTGTTGATGAAAATCACACCTGTAGGTTGTTTCATTGACTATCCTCCATGCAAACTCCTCAAAAGGACATTCAGTCTCCACTCACATGAAACTCCCCTGAGCCTTTCTCAAAGGGATTATCAAGTTCTAAAGGAAATCCAATCTGTTTGCATCCTCAGCAAACTTGTCCTCTCTAAATTGACCTGATTTTTCATGGAGGTTAATCTCCAACAGGCTGCAGCTATAATTGGATCCACGTTAATACTTCCTTTCCCTCTCAATCTTCTTTGTGAAAGATATGCTTGTCATTATGGAAAACATTTGATTGTGCTTTCTGACCTGTGCCTGGAGGTGGAAATTCAATATGAGAACCCCTTACTTCTCAGTTCCTTTGAAGATATGCTAGGCAGATGAAGGCTGGATGAGTAACTGGCTCCAGCTTTTACATATTTGGCATTGAATTTCACCTAGTGCTAATGGCACCAATGGCTATATAAGCATTTATAAGAAAAAGCAAATAAAACTGTAAACAAGTGAGACAAATGGAGTCAAGATAGGGAACGTCCATTTGAGAGAAATTTGCAGAGTTTTAAACTTAACTCAGTGTTTTGCTTTTTCTAATCTTGCTCCATGTAGAAATGTTTAAAAGTACTACAGAAAAGTGAGGGTTGGTGGAAAAGAATGCACCACAAAAAGAAGTTTCTCATAATTCTACCATCCAGAATCAATACAGTTCCTTTTGACCTATCTCTTTCCCATCATGTTTCCTTTGAACCCAGTGGAGATAAAATTCCATATAGCATGCACCATCTTGTGAATATTTATGTAATAAGCAATTTTCTACACATTAAAAGTAAAACTTAAACATTTTTATTAAGGAATCCCATAATATTTTATTGCAGGAATGTTCCATGATTTACTTAATCATTAATTTAATGACACGTGTTTACATTTTCAACTTCTCACTTTTGTAATTAACCCTGCAGCAGCCATCTTTGGATCTTTGGCCATAAATCCAGGTTGTGTTTAGGATTATCCTTTCAGGAAAGATTCTTAGGAAGAAATATATATGGACAAAGGAAATTGACTTTTTTTCAGGCCCTGCAGTGAAACTACTAAACTGTTTGCTTTGGAAATTAACAGATAAAGCAAGCAACATAAGTACCTCAAATTTAATAGGCCCACTCAGCTGTCTGTTATACAAGCAGGAAGACAGGATTCTACTGCCCATCCCTTGAGGGTGAACCAGCTCAACACAGAAATTACTCAATAACAGAAGCTATAATTATACCTTCCTGTATTTTCCAAGCTTTATACAGAAAATTTATAATCAGTAAAATGGCTGTCATTTTTTAGAGTTGCACAGTAAGAAGAGTTGCCCACTGCTCCTCAAGCAATAGTAGGAGAAGCATCATTGCTCATCCCTTTGCAGTATACAGTGTATGCAGTTTACAAAGACTTCTCTGGAGCATTTTCTTAAGCGATCCTCTCCATGGTGCTTAAGCTAGGCAGCTCAGGTATTATTATCACCATTGTACAGATGAAAAAACTGAGCTTCCCCAAATTTAAGTACCTTACTGAAGAAGTGGACAAGAAAGCCTTGTGGACAACTAGAGCTAAAAGAATTGACATTATTTGTTTTCAGATCCTTTTACTTAATCTTTCTCTTGCTCTTGTTTATATAAAGTTTATATGCTGCTATGGAAACAGAGCCTGGAGAGCCACCAGCATAGTAATAAACTGAAGACAGAAAGAACAAGTGCATCTCTGCTTAATGTCCCACTTGAACATTGCCTGGTGAGGGACCAGCTACATTCCTGATATTTCTTTCTTTGAGTCTGAATAACATGTGAGTTGCCTACTTTGTATAATATTTTGTTTCTTCATGAAGAAGCAGTTGTTGGTATTAGGGCAATGGTTGCCAGTGCTTAGATATAAGACAGCCTGGGACGGGGCAATGGTTTATCATTGCCCATTATCCACAGGGACCCCAGAATGATGATGTAAATTGTCTATCATCTCAGGTACTTTCTCTGGTGGGAAACATCATGACATTTAAAATGTGTTCAGCCCTTTCAACTACTTCAGAGATAAGATACCTTGTTACATTTTGGTTCTCACAGCTACCAGGTAAGTTTGTTGTTATTCATCCACAGAGAGGAGATTGAGCACTATGTGTCAGAAAGTAGCTGGGTGTTCTCCCTGAGTGATCAAGAAGACTATCTTTCCCAGACTTTGCAGTTAGGATGGGGCCATATGTTTGGGTCTTGGCCAGTGGATTGTGGGCAGAAGTAATAGAACTCACTGAAGACCCAACCCTGCAATTTCCTATCTGATCCTCTATACTCTCTTTCTTTTTTGATAAGCCAATTAAATGAAGAGGATACAGTAAAGGATTCCAAGAAGGTTCTTGAAGGTCGAAGAGCCACCATAGGAAAGGAAACTGGATCCCTGAATCATGATGTGGAAGAGAGCCACTGGCTCCTCCTTGAACTATAATGCAAGTGAGAAATAAACACTGATGATGTAAAGTTGTAAGATGTGAAATTTGTTTGCTTCTGCTGCTTTGCCTAACCTAGCATAACTCATATAAAAATGACTGACTCAAAATCACCCACAAGTGACACTCAGGTTATAACATTCTTCTATAACTTCTGCTGTGTTGGCCTTAAATAGGATCAGGAAATTCTGCCTCCAAATTTTTTGCAGCTCATCTCTGCTTTGTGGTGGAGTGGCCTGAAGCTGAGTGCTGGAATCATCCAACATTCACTCTCACACATTTCTGGAAGCTGATGTTAGCTGTTGGCTCAGACTAGGCCTAAGGCTATTGGCCAGAAAACCTAAACGTGGCTTCTTCATGTGGTCTCTCTTCGTGACTGTCAGCACAGAGCCTGATGCAGGGCTGGAACTCACAAATCATGAGATCATCACCTGCGCCAAAATCAAGAGTCAAACGTTTAACCAACTGAACCACCCAGGTACCCAGAAGTTGTATCACTTTTAATGATCTAACCTTGAGTGCAACATAGTGTCATTCCCAACATAGTCACGAGCCCACCTAGATTCAAAGTAAAGTATCATAAATCCCACCTCTCAGTGGGAGGTATATCAGGGGCATTTAGGGCTGCAGCCATCTGAGAAAATACAACAGGCATTATGTAGCTAACCAAGATACACACTGATAAGGAAAAGCCTGGCATAAAGTATTTGGTCACATTCTGCCCCTCCCCCCACCCTTTCTAATGTTTATTTATTTATTGAGAGAGAGAAAGCTGGGGAGGAGCAGAGAGGGACCCAGAAAGAGAATCCCAAGCAGGCTCTGTGCTTTGAGGCTCGATCTCACGAACCACGAGATCATAATATGAGCAAAAATTAAGAGTCAGCTTCTTAAACAACAGCGCCATTCAGGTACCCCACATTTCTCCTTGTCTCAAGAAAAATGTGTGTGTGTGTGTGTGTGTGTGTGTGTGTGTCTATAAAGTTTCTGTAAATATTCACAGAAATAGTTGACAATAATTTCCTCCAAGGAATGAGACTGGAAATCCAGGATGAAAGAGCTTGCTTTTCGTTGCATACCTTTTTACTGTTTGAATTACTTACCATGTGCTTGTGTTATTTTCATAATACTAAACAGAATTTTAAAGGGATGAATGGGTATATTCAGAGTTGATTATACACAGTTTCCTTTTTTCTCTGTTGAAATCATTAGATTCTTTTGGAGGCCAACCAAATGATGCAAATGAGGAAAAAGATTGTTTTATGTTCAATCAAGACATCAATTTTCATTCTGTACTCACTAGATGACAATTTGGCAAAATCAGTATCACATCTGTACATACAAGGAATTCTTCATTTCTCTACATCAGTGGTTAACCCATCCTGGCTTCTGCACATTCCAGTCACCTAGTGAGCTTTATAAAAGAAGATTCCAGGGCACCTGGGTGACTCAGTCGGTTAAAAGTGTGACTCTTGATTTTGGCTCAGGTCATGATCTCACAGTGATGAGATTGAACCCCCTGTTGGGCTTCTTGCTGGGCTTGGAGGATGCTTAAAATGCTCTCTCCCCCTCTGCCCCTCCCCTGTGCACATGTGCACACTCTCTCTCAAAACAAAACCAAAACCAAAATGAAACAAAACAAAAAAACCCACAAACAACAACAAGATTCCAAGGCCCTACTTCTTACCTACTATCACAGCCTCTGAAGTAGGTACTCAGGAATTTAGCTGAAGATCTCCCACATGATTCTGATATCATCAACCCAGCCCTGGGAGTTTGAACTTGACTTTGGAGAGAAAAAAACTGGTGGCTGTGCCTGTACGTGAAGATCCACAGGGACACCAGCCTGGCTATTCCAGAAGTGGGCCACCTGAGCTTGTTAGAGATGCAGACTCTCAGGTCCTAACCCAAAGCTACTGAATTAGAATTTTCTTTCTACATTTTAGAAAGATCCCTAGGTGATTCATGGGCATGTTAAAGTTTGTGAAGTACTACTCAAAAAGATATAATCCCAAGAACAGAGAACAAAACAGACAAAAAGCCCCAAGTTCATGAAGCTTATTTCACTTGTGGATTTTTTTTCAATAAATACAATACAGTACTGTAAACTGTATTTTCTCTTCCCTTCGATTTTTTAAGATATCCAGTTCTTCTTGAAACATAATTGACACATAACAATGTATTCATTTTAGAGATAAAGCTTAATGACTTTATATATGTCCTTATGATTTTCTTAATAACATTTTCTTTTTTTAGCTGACTTTATTCTAAGAATACAGTATATAATACATATAACATACAAAATATGTGTTAATTGGCTACTTATGTTATGGGTAAGGCTTCTGGTCAATAGTAGGTTATTAATTAAGTTTTTCAGGAGTCAAAAGTTATACACAGATTTTCAACTGCATAGCAGGTTGGCACTGTTAACCCCTGCATTGTTCAACAGTCAATTGTGATTATATACATGAAAAAATGGATAATTTTGAAAACCAGTAACCAGTAGATTATTTGCCTTAAATTTAAAAAGAGCATGTTAAATGTTGATCAGTGCCAAGGAATAGGAAGGGGAGTGTGGGGGATAAATTTGCATCTATAGAGCAGAAAAGACCTCACTGAAAAGACATAATTTGAATAAAACCTGAAGGAAGGAAAGAGAATTCCCAGCAGAGGGAACACCTGTGCAAAGCCTCTTCCAGGCAGATTGAGCCAGGAAAGGGGGCAGAGAAGTACCTGGGGCATTGTAAAGACTGTCTTTTATCCAAAATGGGATGGGGAGACTGGGTAGGCTTTGAGGAGCAGTGACATGATCTAACTTACATTGTCAAAGGATCCCTCTGGCTGCTGATTTGAAAATCCACTGTGGTGGCAGCCATAGAAACAGGTAGCCCAGTCACAAAACTATTGCAATAATCCAGAGAAGTGAAGATGATGGCCCAGAGCAGGGGGCAGCAGAGGGGTTTGTGAGTATAGGTCAAATGCCCACACATCCTGCTCTAAACTGGCCATTTGTGACACCCCCCTTTCCTACCTCCAGGAGTTAGGGACAAAGCTGACATTATCTATGATGCTTCAAAAAGTATTGTGTGGGCCACAGGGGGAAAGCTATGCAAAGCAATAGCCTTGCAGGTAGGTTAAAGTTGTATCTCATTTGCCCATGTTTGCATCAGTGCCTGCTGCTTATGAAGGCACTGTCTGACTCTGTCATTCGAAAAGATTAATGTGCCATGTTGTTTTATTGTTCTATAAAAAGCACCATAATGGTCACCAATGGGGGAAAATTAGAGTCCCTGCAAAGCACGGAAGTCATAAAAAACACAGCTTAGTTTCCAGCAAGGTTTGGAAGACCCTGAGTGACTCACATGCAATTTCTTTTTTCACTCATTCACAAGCTGAATGATTACGATTCATCTTTATCAGCAAGGATAATTAAGTAGTATAATTCTGGGGGGAGCAGGCCTGGAGGAGAAGGTATAAGGAAGAAGAGAACAGAGGAAGCATCTCCATTAAGTTCTACCTACCATTACATAGAGCATCTCGCTGCCCACGCAAAGTCATTAAAAAAAAAAAAAAAAAACCCTTCCTGTAAGGTTCACCTTAGTCCAAACTCTAAATATTCCCATCACCACAGTACATTCCTGGTAATCACTAGTCTGCTCTTTCTGAGCATCCCGAGGTTGGTGCAATGAGTCAAGAAAGAACTCTTCCAGAGAGACCACAGGAACAAACAGACATCAAAGAGCCAGCTGCCATTTTGAAGGAACGGGAAGGCATGTACGTTTGCCAGTGATGTGGAGTGAAGCTGCCCACGACAAGGGGAAAGCACAGACCTCGTTTCACAAAAACCTTAATATCATAGATTCACAGACGCTTGCAAATTGACCAATTCCACCCATTCACTTTACCCACTGATAAGGAAAGTAAAGCCTCGGGCAAGTTGAGTGACTTATTCAAGGTTACACAACAGATTGGCACCTGAACAGCAATGAAACCACCTGCTTCACACACAAAGTTGATCTTGTGTCTTAACAGACAGGGCTAGCTTCATTAGGTGCTAATTAGGAGCTCCCTACTCTATTATCTGTCAAAATCAGTGCTTCCCTGGCGAATCATAAATACTAATCCCAATTCCTAATGTTATCGCTTCAGTTTCTATCAAGGGTTATTATGAGAAAATTGTATATAACATCCAGGTTCCCAATCTTTTTCTCTGACACAGTCTTCCCCTCTTCCCTTAGGGCAAGCAGGGTTTGTCTTCTGTTGAGCTTATTTTACCTTCCTCAAGAGCACTGGCTTACTTAGATTCTATTAACCTTGTTCTTCCATTTCTCTGCTTTCCAATTCTGCTAGTGAGGGCTCATGTGGCAAGAGATGGAAGGAGAGGTTAGAGACTTTTCTAAATAAATATTTCATTTGTTCCTCCTGCACTGACAAAGCCTCTCCTGGACAAAACTTGAAGAGGGCTCCTCTGAGCCCTCTTATCAATTAGGCATCGATGTTGGCCCCTGTCCTTACCTAGGCCAGCATAGCCTGATGCAGAATCCTGATGTCAGATCTTAGCAAGAATCTTAGCAAGAATCCTGATGTCAGACCACCCTGGCCTGTCTTCAGCGAGATCCCCCCGCCCTTGACTTCTCCTTTTAGTAATTCTCCACCTCCTGATTCTTCTCATTCTACTCATTTTCACCTGTCCTTGCTGTATTCAGAGTTAAGTCCAATCTCTGTCCACTATTGCAACAGCCTTGTCACCTACTATAACAATTCAAGTAAAGTCTTCTTTACTGATTTAAAAATGTGTCAGAATAACTTTTTTCTTTAATAGCATATGTATGAGGGGGAGGTTGGAAGTAAATACACAAACTTTTGAATAATGATTATCTCTGAGTGGTACCTGACTTTATGCTTTTTGGAACCTTTAAAATTTTGTTGTATACCAGTACAATAAATTGCTTCTCACAATAAAAAAAAAAATGAGATAGAAGCATTATCATGTACAGTTTGAGAAAGTCAATGGCCATAGCTGTCAAATATTTTTTTCTTTCATAGTTTATTGTCAAGTTGGTTTTCTTATAACAACCAGTACTCATCTCAACAAGTGCCTCATCCATGCCCATCATCCCCCCATCCCCATCAGCCCTCAGTTTGTTCTCAGCTGAGTCTCTCATGGTTTGCCTCCCTCCCTCTCCCCAACTATTTCCCCCTTTCTCCTCCCCCATGGTCCATGTTAAGTTTCTCCTAATCCTCCTATAAGTGAATGTATATGGTATCTGTCCTTCTCTGCCTTACATACTTTGCTCAGCATAACACCCTCAAGTTCCATCCATGTTGCTACACATGGCCAGATTTCATTGTTTCTCATTGCCATGTAGTGTTCCATTGTATAGATAAACCACATCTTTTTGATCTATTTGTCAGTTGATGAGCACTTAGGCTCTTTCTATGATTTGGCTATTGTGGAAAGTGCTGCTATGAACATTGGGGTCCATGTGCCCCTATGCATCAGCACTCCTGTATCCCTTGGGTAAATTCCTAACAGTGCTATTTCTGGGTCATAGGGGAGTTCTATTGTTAATTTTCTGAGGAATCTCCACACTGTTTTCCAGAGGGGCTGTACCAGCTTACATTCCCACCAACAGTGTAGGAGGGTGGCCAACTCCTGGCCAGCGTCTAGAGTCTCCTGATTTTTTCATTTTCACCACTCTGACCGGCATGAGGTGGTATCTCAGTGTGGTTTTGATTTGTATTTCCCTGATGAGGAGGGATGCTGAGCATCATTTCATGTGTCTGTTGGCCATCTGGATGTCCTCTTTGGAGAAGTGTCTGCTCATGTCTTCTGCTCATTTCTTCATTGGATTATTTGTTTTTCGGGTGTGGAGTTTGATGTGTTCCTTATAGATTTTGGATACTAGTCCTTTATCTGATATGTCATTTGCAACTACCTTTTTTCATTCCATCAATTGCCTATTAGTTTTATGGATTGTTTCCTTTGCTGTGCAGAAGCTTTTTATCTTGATGAAGTCCCAATAGTTCATTTTTGTTCTTGATTCCCTTGCCTTTGAGGATGTGTCAAGGAAGAAATTGCTGTGGTTGAGGTCAAGGAGGTTGTTTCCGGCTTTCTCTTCTAGAGTTTTGATGGTTTCCTGTCTCACATTCAGGTCCTTTATCCATTTTGAGTTTAATTTGTGTATGGTGTGAGAAAATGATCTAGTTTCATTCTTCTGCATGTTGCTGTCCAGTTCTCCCAGCATCATCTGTTAAAGAGGCTGTCTTTTTTCCATTGGATACTCTTTCCTGCTTTGTCAAGATTAGTTGGCCATACACTTGTAGGTCCACTTCTGAGTTCTTTTCATCAGGGAATACTATGAAAAATTATATGCCAACAAACTGGACAACTTAGAAGAAATCGACAAATTCGTAAACACACACACACTACCAAAAGTGTCAAATATTTTTAAGATTATATTTAGCTTCAGCAGAAAGAGAAATCAAGGAATCAATCCCATTTACAATTGCACCAAAACCCATAAGATACCTAGGAATAAACCCAACTGGAGAGGTAAAAGATCTGTACACTGAAAACTATAGAATGTTTATGAAAGAAATTGAAGAATACACAAAGAAATGGAAAAAAATTCCATACTCATAGATTAGAAGAACAAACACTGTTAAAATGTCTATACTAACCAAAGCACTCTACACATTCAATGTACTCCCTATTAAAATACCACCAGCATTTTTCACAGAGCTAGAACAAACAATCCTAAAATGTATATGACACCAGAAAAGACCTCCAATCACCAAAGTAATGTTGAAAAAGAAAACCAAAGCTGGAGACATCACAGTTATGGACTTCAAGCTGTATTGCAAAGCTGTAATCATTAAGAAAGTATGGTACTGGCCCAAAAATAGACATATAGGTCAATGGAACAGAATAGGGAACCCAAAGATGGACCCACAAATCTATGGCAACTAATCTTTGGCAAAGCAGGGAAGAATATCAGGGGAAAAAAGACAGTCTCTTTACCAAATGGTGTTGAGAAAAATAGATAGCAACATGCAGAAGACTGTACCTGGATCACTTTCTTACACTATGCACAAAATAAAATCAAAATGGATGAAAGACCTAGACATAAGACAAGAAACCATCAAATCCTGGAGGAGAAAACAGGCGGCAACCTCTTTGACCCTGGCCGCACCAACTTCTTACTAGACATGTCTCCAGAGACAAGGGAAACAAAAGCAAAAACAAACTATTGGGACCTCATCAAGATAAAAGACTTCCACACAGAGAAGGAAACAATCAACAAAACTAAAAGTCAGCTAATGGAATGGGAGAATATATTTGCAAATGACATATCAGATAAAGGGTTAGTATGCAAAATCTATAAAGAATTTATCAAACTCAACACCAACAAAAACAAATAATCCAGTGAATAAATGGGTAGAAGACAGGAACAGACACTTTTCCAAAGAATACATCCAGATGGCTAACAGATACATGAAAAGATGCTTAACATCACTAATCATCAGGGAAATACAAATCAAAACCACAATGAGATACCACCTCACACCTGTCGAATGCTTAAAATTAACAACTCAGGCAACAAGAGATGTTGGTGAGGATGCAGAAAAAGTGAAACCCTTTTGCACTACTGATGGGAATGCAAACTGGTGCAGCCACTCTGGAATACAGTATAGAGGTTCCTCAAAAAGTTAACAGTAGAACTACCCTATGATTCAGCAATGCACTATTAGGTATTTCTCCAAAGGATACAAAAATGCTGATTCGAAGGGGCACGTGGACATCCAGTGTTTATAGCAGGGCTATCAACAATAGCCAAGTTATGGCAAGAGCTCAAATGTCCATCAATTGATGAATGGATAAACAAGATGTGGTATCTATACACAGTGGAATATTACAATGTGATAAAAAAGAATGAAATATTCCCATTTGCAACAATGTGGATGGAAATAAAGTGTATTATCCTAAGCAAAAGAAATCAGTCAGAAAAAGACAAATAAATGATTTCACTCATATATGGAATTTAAAACACAAAACAGGAACAGAGAGGGAGGGAAGGAAAAGTAAAATAAGATAAAAACAAAGGGAGGCAAATCATGTGAGACTCTTAAATACAGAGAAAAAACTGAGGGTTGCTGGAGGTGAGGTGAGTGGGGAAGGGGCTAAATGGGAGATGGGCATTAAGGAGGGCACTTGTTGGGTTGAGAACTGGGTGTTATATGTAAGTGATAAGTCATTAAATTCTATTCCTAAAAGCAATACTACACTATATGTTAATTAACTTGAATTTAAATTTTTTAAAAAGATTATTTTTAGCTTCTTAAAATAAATGCTATCTTTTAATGGAGCAAGTAATGCCCTGCCTACATAAACCTTGCTCCAACCTTCCTTGCTATTTCTCTGACATACCAAGCCCACTCTCAGCTCTGGGTCTTTGGCCTTTGTTCCCCCAGATACCTGTGCAACTCCTTCCCTCATCTTCAAGGCATTTTCAGATCTCACCTTCTCAGCAAGGCCGACCCCAGCGACCTTATTTGATTTTGAAGGCTGTTCCTCACTTTCACCTTTGCTGTAAGTACTTCTAATTCTCCTTACGGGGTTCAGGACACCCTACTCCATAATATGGCACCTTCACATCTTGAATATTTTAAGCTAAAGGAGTTTGAGAAAACAGTAGAGGCAGGAAAGTCACTCTGACGTTCTCCCCACCCTTCTCCACTGAAACGGGTAGTAAACTCACTTGAGAGGTGCTCTCCCTATAACCCAGAGGAAAGAGCATTCTCATCTCCAAAGACAAAGGGACTTTGGCAAGAAGCATCTGAATTTAGCAGTTTCCCCCAGTTTACTATGCTTAGTTCATACTCCTTAACCTCACATATTTCTCCATGACTCT
This sequence comes from Crocuta crocuta, assembly GCF_008692635.1. Classification (NCBI taxonomy): domain Eukaryota; kingdom Metazoa; phylum Chordata; class Mammalia; order Carnivora; family Hyaenidae; genus Crocuta; species Crocuta crocuta. Next base: position 3,505,143 of record NW_027551566.1, read on the forward strand.
CCACTCTTCATCAAACCAAGCATAAAAATACATAGGTATGTTTCTTTGGGTTTTCATTTCCTAACAAAGATTCCCATGTCACATAAAATTTATTTTTATGAATGTGTGTGCTTTTCTCTTGTTAATCTTTGTCAGTTTAATCTTCAGATCCAGGCTGGGACCCTAAGAGGGTCAAGGGAAACTTTTTCCTCCCTTACAGTCCCTTATATTCATTATCTTTTGAAATAATAAAGAATTTATGTATTTCTTATATTAATTGCTTACTGTCCATATACCCCCATAAGAATACAAATTCAGTGAGGGCAGGGATCTTTGCTTAGTTTGCTCACTATTTATCTCAAGCATCTCTTGATGCTTATCTCATACCATAAGCACTTTATGAACATTTGGTACATGAATGAATGGTCCTACCATGATTCTTCATTTGCATGTTTGTGAATATTTCTCTAGGAAATATATCTACACATGAAATTGCTGGTAAACACACACACACACACACACACACACACACACACTTAAAATTTCAGGCGATATTTCCAAACTATACTTAAAAATAATGTTACCAATTTATACTTTCAACATCAATGCATGGGAGTCTTTGCTGTTCCACCCTGGATATTGAGTGATGAAAATTCTTGTTGTATTTATTTCTTTTTTTGCTGTTGTTGTTGTATTTATTTCTTTATTTATTTGTTAGTTTATTTGGGATTTCCTATGCATATGCTGATGATGTCGAACATCATATGAGATTCTTATATTAATCAGCCATTTGCATTTCCTCTTCTTTGAACTTATTATCCTCCAGTATTATTAACAAGTTAAACAATTTTTGAGAATATTATACTTCTTAAGGAAAAGTTGCTCAAGATTTGGCAATGAGCAAGAGATCCCTGGGAATTATCCCAGTGGCTACCGGCGCATGGCTAGGGGGCCTTCCAGGGATTATTTAATTCCATAAAGGAGTGGGCCTCTGCTTAACTTTCCATTGGTTAGGCTATTTTACATGGCTTATAAGGGCAGCAGTGAAACTGAAGACAAGTAGTAGCGATGTAAATGGTTTCTGTCCATAACAATGTAAATGGATTTTGTCCCAGAGAGGATATAAATTTCTGCAACTCAAATTCTGATTTGAATCTGTTTTAACAACTGACTGACTCCTTCAATAATTAATGAGCTAAATAAAACCTTCAGCACATGTTCACTTTATATTTATATAAGGGTCATATTTCTAACTTCTTGAAAATTTCACCTTAACAGAATTTCCCTAGTGAGCATGAGGAATTCAGCGGCACTTGGAGCTAGGGACTCCAGGGAGAGATTTTAGAATTATATACAACAGTGATACCAAGATTTAGTATTCAGATTCCAATATTCAGTGTAAGGTTGGAGTTCACAACAAGACAATGGGCTCTAAACCCAGGCCTTGGGCAGAGATAAAAGAGATTTTCTTATTTCTTTTACCTCCCTCCTTTAACTTATCAAGAGCCTGGAGGACTTAAAGGAAAAGAGTAGAGACCTGGGAGAGAGGGGGCAAAGGAGATGCCAGTAACCTGCCAAGAGGGGCTTGTGCTTAGTTCAGCTGTTCTGGGTGAAAGAGTGGAGACGTGTATAAATTGTGGGGAATCGTTTCCCTCAGTGGCTAAAATGAGCAAATCAGAGAACTCTAGATGCCGGCGAGGATGTGGAGAAACGGGCACCCTCCTACACTGTTGGTGGGAATGTAAACTGGTACAGCCCCTCTGGAAAACAGTGTGGGGGTTCCTCAGGAAACTAACAATAGAACTCCCCTATGACCCAGCAATAGCACTGCTAGGAATTTACCCAAGGGATACAGAAATGCTGATGCATAGGAGCACATGTACCCCAATGTTCATAGCAGCACTCTCCACAATAGCTAAAACATGGAAAGAGCCTAAGTGTCCATCAACAGACGAATGGATCAAGAAGATGTGGTTTATCTATACCATGGAATACTACATGGCAATGAGAAACAATGAAATCTGGCCATGTGTAGCAACGTGGATGGACCTTGAGGGTGTTATGCTGAGCGAAATAAGTCTGGCAGAGAAGGATAAATATCATATGCTTGCATGTATAGGAGGATTAGGAGGAACTTGATGGAGGACCAAGGGGGAGAAGAAGGGGGGAAATGGTGGGGGAAAGGGAGAGAGGCAAACCATGAGAGACTCTTGAATGCTGACAAAAACTGAGGACTGATGGATGTGGGAGGGAGGAGGGATGGGCATGGAGGAGGGCACTTGTGGGGATAAGCACTGAGTGTTATGTGGAAACTAATTTGACAATAAACTATTTGTAAAAATAAATAAATAAATAAATTGTGGGGAATCAAAAGCAGAAGAACCTCAACCTCTCTTCTCTTCCAGGCTATGGAAGGAGATGGCTTCACACTCAACCACAGACCTAGCAGGGGTAGGTACAACCAACTCAACCCAGTGTGAATGGTGGCAGAAGATGTGCCAGACAGAAGGGAGGGCTTGAGTTAAACCCTTCCAAGGAGCCCTTGGTTCCCACATGGCTAGTGTTGACAGCTCTAGCAAATAAAAATAAAGGCTTCCCAGTTAAATTTAAATTTAAGATAAACAATGAATAATTTTTTAGTGTAACTATGCACCATATAATATTTGAGAAATGCAATACTTGGGACATACTTATACTTAAACATTATTTGTTGTTCATCTGAAATTCAAATTTAACTGGACAGCCTACATTTTATCTGGCAACCCTCTATGTGGCACTAATGGAATGTAGAATTTCTTGCAGCCTCTCCAGGTGCCAAGGAACCTGGGTGGCTCGCTGGAGAGCATGCCAAAGTGGGAGGAAGACTGATGAGAAAAACTGGTTCACTCATAGGTAAGAGCGACAGGATGGGCCACATGGCTTGGGGACAAAGGTAGACCTCAAGGAGACCACAGTGAAGGCATCAGTGGGACCTCATCAGCCAGGATGGGCCACTGATGTAGATCCAGCTGGGAGAGAGCCAGAACCCAAGACATGGATACAGACTTCAGCCACAGATGCCAATGGAAATAGAAGATTTGGGCATGGGACAGGTGGCACCTGGATGGTCATGGTCCATGGACCAAGGTGACATGAGGGAGGATCCAGAAGTCAACATAGGAATCCTCCACTTGTTCTTATTATCACAAGTTCACAGAAGCTACAGACTCATCAATATACTGAGCTGTATCTTAGTAAGCAAGGAGGGAGGGATGGAAGTCAGGAAACCTAGGTATCTTATCCAAATGAGACAGACATGGGGGCCCCTGGGTGGCTCAGTTGCTTAAGCGGTTAAGTGTCCAACTTTGGCTCAGGTCATGACTTCACAGTTTGTGAGTTCAAGCCCACGTCAGGCTCTGTGCTGACAACTCAGAGCCAGGAGGCTGCTTCAGATTCTTTGTCTCCCTCTCTCTCTGCCCCTCCCCCACTTGCACTCTGTCTCTCTCTCAAAAGTGAGTAAACATTTAAAAAAAACTTCAAATGAAAAATTGCACCAGCATACTTCTCAAAACTAGAACAAACTATCCAAAAATTTGTATGGAACCACAAAAGACCCTGAATAGCCAAAGTNTTCAAATGAGACTGACATCTACCTAAAGAAACTGCTTAATGTATTAGTTCACAGTAAGCTTACTAGAGTGCATAAGATTATGGTATCCCAATAGAAGAGATAATATCAACCATACAGAAATAAAGTAGAATACATTTTGTCTGCACTTTTTTTTTTTTTAAATTCTTGAGGGGGTTGGGCAAAGACAGAGGGACAGAGAGAGAATCCCAAGCAGGCTCTGCATTGTCAGTGCAGAGCCCAATGCAGGGCTAGAACTCATGAACAGTGAGATCATGACCTATGCCAAAATCAAGAGTTGGACACTTAACCAATTGTGCACCCCATTTTCTGCACTTCTAAGTGTATGGTAATTTTGTGATTCAGACACACTCATTTTTATATACCATTGTTTTATCTTTTTCTGATTGCTTTTTGGACTGTTTTATGTAGTCTGGATATTAATCATTCAGCTTCCATCCATATGTTACAAATATTTTCTTGTTATTGTATTATTATAATAAATAATTTTATACTACCATTTGTTATATAGAAGCTTTAATTTTGATGTAATCCATTAAAATCTATCATTTATGCTCCCTGCATGTTGTCTTTCTCAAGAAAATTTCTCTCCTAAGATAATTAGCAAATGTTCTTATATATTTTTTAATACTTGTATAATTATAATTTGTACATTTGGCTTTTAATTTATTGTATATAATATATATGTAATAAATATCATGATATGTTTTTAATTTTTTAATGTTTTTTATTTATTTCTGAGAGAGAGAGAGAGAGAGAGAGACAGCATGAGCAGAGGAAAGTCAGAGAGAGAGGGAGACACAGAATCTGAAACAGGCTCCAGGCTCTGAGCTAGCTGTCAGCACAGAGCCTGACACGGGGCTTGAACCCATGAACTGGGAGATCATGGCCTGAGCTGAAGTCGGACACTTAACCGACTGAGCCACCCAGGTGCCCCATAAATATCATGATATGTTTTTAGAGTAGATAAGGAAAGAATCTATAATGCACTCCATCTTATGCTTTTTAAAAATCCTTTTTTTTGTGTTTTATGGATTAAATTTGTAAGAATTGACAAACAGTATAGATTTATGGTATGACTCTTCATTTACTCAGATTCCTACTGGTGACATTTCATAAGAATTTGTAATTTTTTCCAGGTAGGTCTTACACATTTGTGGTTACACTAATTACTACTAATTTTCTAATTTTGTGGCTATGGAATCTTAGTTTGTATTACATGTTCTAATTTATTATTGCTAATGTTTAAGAAATCTTTGATTTTTTTATGTGGATCTTAAATCAGACCACTTTATAGAAATCTAACTAGTTATAATAACCTGTCACTCATTTTTCTTTGATTTTGTTTTTTTTAATAGTTTATTGTCAAGTTGGTTTCCATATAACACCCAGTGCTCATCCCACAAGTGCCCTCCTCCATGCCCACCACCCCCTTTCCCTCTCCCCACCCCCATCAGCCCTCAGTTTGTTTGCACTTATAGGAGGATTAGGAGGAACAGGAGGAACTTAACGGAGGCCCATGGGGGAGAAGAAAGGGAAAAATAGTGGGGGAGAGGGAGGGAGGCAAACCATGAGAGACTCCTGAATTTTCTTTGTTTTTCTAAATAATTATATCATCTCTAAATATCTCACTCTTACCTTTTATTGCATTCGCCTCTAGTATGATGTTTAATAATAGTGATGATTGTGCTTTCTTTGTTTTGTTCACAAATGTGATGGAAATGCTACAGTTGTTTGGGAGATACTTCATATCAAGATGTTATGTGTCAGTAGCTTGTCAACTCCTGATAGCAGCATCTACCTACTACACTGTCCTCTTTCCAAATTACCCATGCTTACAGCTCCCACTTGGCTGCTGATGCTTGATGAAGGTATGTGGCAACCCATCTGCCTGCTCTAGCAGTGCCCTATCACCTGGACAGGAGACCCTAAGGTCTCTTCTCTCTCTGCCTATTATACTCAAGCTCAGAGCTCTCTGGAGCCATCATATAACAACCCTGGACTGCTTTCACCTCTTAAAGAATCATCACCTGAATGTATTTTGATTGGTGATCTTCACTTTCAATCTGATCTCATCTCTTTACTTGCTTTTATGCATTTCTCATAATTTCAGGTCCATCAAAGGCAATATATTACATTTTACAGAGACATAATGGATGTGTTTTATGTAATTGCTAGAGACCTATCACAGAAGAGGGCATGGTTTGCCGGCATACTCATTTTGGTGCCTTGATCCAATCCCCCTCTTCTCCCAGATAAGTCAGTTCAACCCTTCGTCAAAGGCTCCCACCACACCAAGGAGAAACTCCTTTATCTTCTTAGCATATTATCAAGAACTTCTGATGCTGGGACACATTCTCTGACTTTACTGGGGTCTCTGGGATGAAAAAGGCTGCCCAACTCCCCTTAACCCATCATGAAAGCTAATTATAGATGGACTGGTTACTTAATGTCACTACTAACTTTGTCCTCAAAGTCACTCTCTCAATAAGCATAGGTCCAGAGAGAATGTAAAAAGAAGTAAGATTTCATGATGATGGCTGTGGTCACAAAGGCCTATTTCAGACACTCAGACAGGTTGAGATTGGAACCCACTTGAGACTTTACAGAGAAATTTCAAAATATTACTGGGAATAAAAATTGTCCAAGAAAAATGCTCTTGTGTGTCTTTTGGCAATGTTACCTAAAGGACAATACTACTAATATAATACTCTTGATTAACTAGAATCACTTTTTTGATCTTCAAAATTAATAATTACATCTCTCCTAATTTTTAATGCACATTTGGCTCTCTGGTTTGGTCTATTTGCCTACTTAGGGATCAGTTACCAGTCAGTTATTAGTTATCAATCCTATTGACTTCTTTCTCTAAGGAGCCACAGGAGAGTCAGGCTCAGTAAGAGGAACTAAGAAAAGTCAATGGGAGTTAACCAATTACATTTATTCACATACACTAAAAGTCATCAGCCTCAGATGCACAGACAAGTGGATTTGTGAGATTTAAGGGTCCTCCCTAATTCACTTTTATTGGAACCATCTCTTTCTTGGATTTAAATTTTCAAACTTGACTGTGTAAACAGTTTCAGAAACAATATGGCCACAGAGGGTGCTGAGTTCAAGGATGGGTATATCAGCTTGTTTGAAAACAGAGTTATGCCTAGAAAAAAATGTCGCTCGCTCTGGAGTGGTGAGTTTGAAATTCATCTCCAACACAAGGAAAAGAGGATGTTAAGTTCCAGTGAATATGACCAACACTTTGCTGCCACCTACCCTCCATCCCTAGATGTGGCCTTGCTTCCAAATGCCACACAGTCCTCATGCACTCTCTTCCATCTTCAGAGTTAAGAAATGGTACAAAGCTGATTCTCACAGACTGTCCCAACATGTCCTCTCAATTGATAGAAATCTGAAGATACTACAACACTCAAAGTGAAGGTGTGGCCTAAAGCAACCATAGTACTTGGGGGACATCCCACAGCAAGCCACCAGTAACTTGTCTATATTGGAGAAGTAGACCCAGAGAGCCCCTACCCCAGAAGTGCTAAGAATTAAAGCGCATGGTCTAATAATAAGTATTCCAATTTCCCTTCTTTTTTTTTTTTCCTTTTTTTAAAAATTTTTTAAATGTTTTATCCATTTCTAGGAGAGAGAGAGAGACAGCATGAGCAGGGGAGGGTCAGAGAGAGAGGGAGTCACAGACTGAAACAGGCTCCAGGCTCTGAGCTGTCAGTCAGCACAGAGCCCGACGCGGGGCTCGAACCCACGAACCGCGAGATCATGACCTAAGCGAAAGTCGGACGCTTAACCGACTAAGCCACCCAGGCGCCCCTTCCAATTTCCCTTCTGATAGACAAGAATGTCTAGATGCAGAATACCAGTTATCTGGTTTTGATTGATTTGTCTTAGTTGGAATCCCTAAAAAAAGACCTTGAAATGAGAGTTTAAATCAAGTAGTTTATTTGGGAGGTGGTCCCAGGAAGTACCACTAAAGGAAGCAGGAAAGAGAGGCCAGCCAACAAAGAATCTGAGATACATCAGGACATCACTGTGGACAACTGAGGATCAATCAAAATGTAGCACGTGGCACAGTGCTGTTCAACCTTTGGGACAGTGGTGTCGAAGTTGGGGTATGAACCTATCAAATACCACCATGGTTTGCTGAGGGCTATTTCTTTTTTTTTTTTTTNGAGGTATCACCATCCCAGACTTTAGCCTCTGCTGAGGGCTATTTCTGGGGTTATTAACTTCAACCTACCCATCTTTGGCCAAGCATACCAGAGAGTGCCCTCAGGTGGAGAGCTGGAGGTACTTGCATTAAAAAGCCCTCAGTATGCACTGAACAGTGAACACAGAGGCAAATAGGGTACTGGTACTATGAGATTGGCAAACTTTGACAGTTGGGTTTTCTGAGCTCTCTGTACAATATAACTACCCTTGACTCCTCTCTTGGGTGAATACAGCTCAGCATCATTGGACACTGTTGTGGCCTTGCTCAGGCCAGGTTTAATCACTATTCCACAGCCTCCCCATTCAGAGCCACAGTCACTGGAATGTCTACAAATGTCTACAGATGTCTACTGGCATCTGTAAGGGAGGAAAACATTTTTCTCAACCCTATTAGGTTCCCTGGATGGGTCCTAAAATTCAAATTAACAGGAGAAGAGTATATAAATTTTGTTGAATTTTAAAATGTACATGGGGACCTTCATAAGAAAATGAAGACCCCAAGAAGAGACCTGAATAAGATGCTTTTATACCTATAGGCAAAGAGATGATAAATCTGTGAAGAATTGACAAGACAAAGGAGTTTGGGCTAGGTAGTTTATGGTGAAGAAGTAACTAGAAAGATAAGGATAAGTTTAACAAGGATTGTTTTTAAATATCTTGGCTCCACAAATGCCAGTCTCTGGTAATAAGAACATCTTGCTTCCTCCTGATACAGTGACAGTATGTTTCACATGGAAGTTTCATGACCTCTGAAGGGTGAGAAGGATGAGGGGTGGGCGGCGTCAGAGATCGCAATGACCTTCCTGCTTCTATGTTTTCTCAAACTTCTTCAGCTTGAGATATTCCATATGCCAAGGTGTCATATTTTTGGAGTAGCATGTCCTGATCTCCATCATATCAAATAATAAAATCAGCTCCCTAGAAGAAAACCCTGCAGACTCAGGAGGTAAGGTGATTCCAGACTTTCAACTACAGACTTTTTGGTTAGGTCATTTAAATATGTCCTAACACTCATGGAAGTACCTAGCACTTCTCACCCTAGCTATGCCTATTACCTCAAAACAGGGCTCTGGCCTCTAGCACTCCACACATTCTGTTAACTCCAAGAGGAATAAGCTCAATGGAGCCAAAATGTCTATGTGACACTCCTTATTTCAAAACCTATCATGGATTCCCATTCCCTGCAAAGGGTTTCCACAATCCACACATAGCCTGGCTTCCAGGGCCAGCATCCAGCCAATCTATCTGCTGAGACAGTAATAGACTGTCACTTCCAACAACCTCCCCTTGGAACACCCTTCCTCCATCTCTCTGCACAGAAAAAAAAATAAATAAATAAAATAAAATAAAGAAAGAAAGAAAAAAAAATCTCATATGTGAGGGATAAGACAAGACTTGCCTCCTCCACGAAGCCTTCCCAGATCACTCCAGCCCACTGGGCCCTTCCTCTTGAGTCCCACAGACAGGTCTCACCTACATCACCCGTGCAGATATTGAACACACCATTTTATGCTGAAGATTATTATTTGATATATGCCCATTGGGATGATGAAGCCCTGGAAGAAGTGAGCAGTGTCTCATACTTCTGTTTCTGCAAGCTCCTAGCAAAGGGAAGGCAGACACATGCATTTTTGTTGACACTGCAAATGGAAGATAAAACCATGCAGATGCACAGAGCCTTGTGTCTTACACACACCTAGGTTCCCTTGGCCTAGTTAGTGTTGGGATATAGTAGTCACTTGCTTGGTGAATTAATTTACCAATCACCCTCTGCCCTTGGCATTGATAGTACCTTTTTTTAAAAAAATTTTTAAGTTTTATCTTAATTTTGGTTAACATACAGTGTTACATTAGTTTTAGGTGTACAGCATAGTGATCCAACAATTCCATACAACACCCTGTGCTCGTCACAAGTGTACTCCTTAATCCCCATCACCTCTTTAACCCATCCTCCCACCCCCCTTCCACCTGGTCAAGTGTTACTTGGACCTCATGCACCAGTCTCAGAGTTTTAGTTACATTTTTGTGTTTTTATTTGGGCCTCTCAGTCTACTCAAAAGTTCTCTATGTCCCCAAATATACCTTACAGAAAAGAACTCAGTGACTGTGTTATTATTTTTCCCTCAATAAAAAAAAAAATAACCTTTGAAGGGAGACAACAAATTTGAGAAGCCTTTTTATTTTCTTCTTTGGAACTAAAAAACATCAAAGTTTGGTACACTTGGGACGAGGCATCCATGGTTGCTATGGTACCTTGTCTTGTGAGGGATGGAGGATCTTCCCACAGTGCAATTCTCTGCAGACTCACAGGGATTGGGCAGATGGAGCACACAGCAGTCGCTGGGTTCATCTCTGTCTCCCTTGAACCTAGCCAAGGACTCTGTAAATATAAGCAAGTGTGGTCCCAGATCATGTCTCACAGCCCATTTTGTATCTATAAATAAAGGAGACTGACCCTAGGGAAGCAGTTCTGTACACAACAAGGTGGTGAAAAATAACAGAAATGGATTCAGGTAACACAGGAGGCTCAGCATCAGAAACCAAGGCATCCTGAGCAAGAATGGCAGTCAGGCCAGGAAGGGCTGAAACAGAGCCCTGGAGAGCACTGGCAGGATTCTCTCTTCTTCCACAGTCCCTGCTTGTCTCTGCACGTGACTGCATTCTTCTCTTCAAATCCCCCTTCCCTGCTACCAGCAGAGACACAAACACAGTTTGAGCTCAACACCTCTCTGTTCTCCCACCCCAATCCAATCAACTGTGCCCTTAGAAGTGGGATCATACTGCGTGAATACAGTCCACCCCTGTGGATGAGAGAGTATCGTTTAAAGAATTCACTGTGAACTGTAAACAACCCCAAAATGAATCTACAATAGACCTCCTACAAACGAATGCCCAAGGGTCAGTTTTAGAGGAAGGAACGCTAGGATGTGAAAAAGTATGCCCCAGATTTCTGAATACTAGGAGGGGGGAAAACCAATTATACAAGTCCATTTATCAGAAAAGAACAGTCTATGCTAAATGATTTGCTCCTTGTGGGGACACTGGCAGATGAGATCTCCTCTAATGGTTTCTATGTAGTGTTGCACATTTTTGGGTGGTTATCTTGCCTTGTTTACGTGATAAATGCATTTTCCACTTGTCTTTGAGTAAGGTAGCCCTAAAGCAGGTGGGAAATTACAAAATGTGCATAGTAATCAAAGTGATCCCTACCCATCCAGCTGTTACAGAGCAGGTCTGTGTTTTCTCTCTGCTACCTTAAATTTCCTGGGCCTTGGCACATCCCAGGGCTTAGAGGCACAGTTGAGAGCCTTGTCACATGAGCCCAGGTCCAGAAAAAAAAATTATCTTTCAGTTGAAATCTACAAATTAGCGAGTGCTATTTAGCAAGACATCCCAGAACTTGATTTAAACAACCACAGTCAATAGTTTTGCTCACAAATCTGTAATTTGGGCAGAAAGTTGTGGGACAGCTCATCTCTGCTGCATGTCAGTGGAGAGTTCACTGTAATGACTCACTCCCCTTGCTCCCAGGTGGGATTACCTGTCAGCTGAGAACTCAGCCACATGTGGCCAGGAGCCTTGGTTCCCTCCATGTGGCCTCTCCCTGGCCACATGGGCTTCCTCCCAGCATGGACTGCTGAATTTCCAATAGGGAGCATCCCAAGAGACAGGGAGGAGAAACTACCTGGGCTTTATTTATTTAAAAAAAACTTTTTAAATGTTATTCAGCTTTGAGAGACAGAGACAGAGCATGAGTGGGGGAGGGGGAGAGAGAGGGAGACACAGCATCTGAATCAGAGGCTCCAGGCTCTGAGCTGTCAGCATAGAGCCTGATGCAGGACTTGAACCCACAATTCGCGAGATCATGACCTGAGCTGAAGTTAACCAACGGAGTCACCCAGGCACCCCATGGGTTTTAAAACTGAAGTGAAAGAACCACGTCAGCCATATCCTGATCAAGCAGTCACAGAATCCATATTCAAGGGAAGGGAACACAGACCAATCTTTCCATGCAGAGAATATAAAAACTTTGGGAGACCTTGTTTTAAAATGACCACAGCTACATATAGGGGATACAATTTTGGAAGTTAATTCTGGCAGGGTGAAAGCTTGGCTTTGTCATTTAGGAAATATACCTCAAGGTCAGAAGGGCCTCTTCCTCCTGCCTCCACCACCCTGGGGGTCTCAGCAGTCCCACCCGCAGCCCAAACCAGCCCAGCCCAGCCCTTTCTAGCAATACAGGGAGCTCAGTGGATGGATACTCCCACTGAAGGCTGACTAATACTAGGGAAGGGACTATAGGGAGAGGGATCACAGAGTGGAAGTTCAAGGATCATGAAGGGAGAAATGTGGAGGAGTTTTCTCAGCCATCCTGGAGTTAGCATAATGCAGAGTGTCCCAAGGATCCAAAACTAAAGCACCACACCTGTCATAGGAGCTGGAACAAACTGAAGAGAAGAAAAGCTACACTTCCTGACTTAGATCAGGGATCAGCAAACATTTTCTGCAAAGGGCCAAAGAGTAAATATTTTGAGTTTTGCAGGCTACTTATGCCTCTGTCACATGTTCTTCTTTGTTCTTTCAAAACCCTTAAAAAACACTTAAAAAAATTCTTAGCCTATGGCCCATACTGCTGGCATGGTTTGGCTCATAAGGTCATAACGTTTGCTGACCCTCGGTTTAGCCCCTCCTATTCAAAGTGTGGTCAAGTGACAAGCAGAATCAGTATCACCTTGCAGTTTGTTAAAATACAGAATATTGGGGTGCCTGGATGGCTCAGTCAGTTAAGCATCCAGTTCTTGACTTCAGCTCAGTTCTTGATCTCAGGGTCATGAGTTCAGGCCCTGTGGAGTCTACTTTCAAAAAAAATGCAGAACCTCAGATCCACTCCAGACTTCAATAAGTCTTTGTGTAGACCATGCCCCAACTGTCTTCTATGTTCTGGGAGTGTCTCGAACTGGCTAATGGGAAGCCCTCTGGTGTGGCTAGACCCTGCTTCCTTTCTGCTATCAGGAACACACACCAGAATCCAACAAACAACCAGCAGAGAGAAGAGTATTCCCCTAAACATTATGATAAAACTGGATTCTCTGCTAGCTAAAAACAGCATCTAGCTGGCTTCCCCCAAGTTTCCACCAAAATATCCACGAAAGCACAGAAAATGTGAAAAATTCATGTGACACTTCTGCTATGGTTTGAAAATGTGTCCGCAAACTGTTCAGCACTCCTCCCACAAAGGTGGGGTCTACATCCCCCGACCTTGAACCCAGCCTCACCTCAGGGACACATTTGTTAACAGAATACAGAAGAGGTGCTGAGTCACTTCCAGACAAGGTGGGAAAAGTCCTGCAGCTCCACCCATCCTCTTCATGGGATGGGGGACAGCTACCATCTAAGTCAATTACCCTGAGACCACCACTCCAAAGAAGCCACCTGGTACCCTGACCAACAACCCAGATCAGCTCCAAACTGACAGCCATGTGAGAGGCTATTTTGGATTCTGTCTGCCCAGAGAAGCCCCAGCCAATATCTGGGGAGGGAGTGGGGAGGGAGTTGGAAGAGGAAGAGTTTTTTTCAGAGGGAGGCAAGCAATGCTATGAATAAAATGGCTGTGGAGAAATAGAGGTGGTCACACTCTAGAAGCCAAATGCATTGACCTCTAGCTGAATTGTAAACTAGAGACCACTGGAGATGTAATGGGCTACTACAGGATGTAATATAATTCCAATGAGAAGGTCTTCCTCTTCTTGGTCTAAAAAGAGTGACCAATCAGGGCTGAGGGAGTTTCTGGGATGTGGGACTTTATTTATAGTTTAAGACCAAGACAGTCCCAATTGATGAGAATGAGTAGGTTCTTCCCATGAACCAATTCTTTACAGGATGAGTAGGTTGACAAACTCATCCTGTAAAGAATTCCCACTGGGTATTTGCTATGGCAAACAGGATTGAGGGAGAGAAGATGTCTCTACTAAGATGACATATCTCTACCCTTACCAGACAGAAGTCCCCACAAACCACACCCAAGTATAGCATGTTGCTTATCAAACAAGTTGCTTCTTTAAAGAGGTGGGCTAGTGCCAAGTCTCAGGCTGATTGTGAACCATTCTGGTTTAAGGGAAAGGGATTTCTTAAGAGATGTCCTGCAGATTGCCTATGAATGAACTGCTATCCCTCTTCCACCCTGTGCAAACAGCTCATCCAATCAGCAAGTCTCCTCCCATCTATAGTCCCAGAAATCTGACCTCCAGTTACCTCCCCTCTCAAAGACATTGTGTAAGAAAACAACAACAACAACACATTTCCAGCTTGGCGACTCAGCAATCTGAATTAAGATAAACCTGCTTATAAATATTCAACCTGTCAGAAAAGCTTCATAAGCTCCTGTTTGCTTATGGAACAGCTTAATTGCAGAGACTGTCTGGAGTGCCAGTTGGTGTCACAGACTGGTATAAATACCATTAACCCCAGGAAAAATGTTGCATCCCTGATGGCCAGAAGCAAATTCCTAAATATGATGAGGGGCGAGGAGGGAAAGCCACACATTCTTCTACACAGAAAGAGAAACAGCATTCAATGAAAGCTATGGCTTCATCACCTGCTGAGACTGGAGGTCTCTACCACAAAGATGGTAGATTTCCAGGGAGGCATTTGGCATGCCCAGGGCCTCTGTTCCCTCCTCCTGCAAAATGAGACCATGGACTCAGCCTTTTCAGAGGTCCCTTCTGCTCTAATGAAGTGACCCAGCCCTGCAGAAGACTAAAGACTGAAAACATGGTAATAGCCAACAGTGCAGTCATGGGGAGAAATAGCTCTTGTGCAAGACTGGGAGTTCCTGCAAAAAAATGAAATCTTGCCATTTGCAACTATGTGGATGGAACTAGTGGATACTACACTAAGCAGAATTAGAGAAAGACAATATCATATAACCTCATTCATATGAGGAATTTAAGATACAAAACAGATGAATATAAGGGAAGGAAAGCAAAAATAATATAAAAACAAGGAGGGAGACAAAACAAAAGAAACTCTTAAATTCAGAGAACAAACTGAGGGTTGCTGGAGGGGTTGTGGGTGAGGAGATGGGCTAAATGGGTAAGGGGCATTAAGGAAGACACTTGTTGGGATGAGCACTGGGTGTTATACACAGGGGATGAATCACTGGAATGTACTCCTGAAATCATTATTGCACTGTAAGCAAATAACTTGGATGTAAAAATAAAAAAAAAAGACTGGGGGATTCTGGTGACAGGATGCTCACTATGCGTCCAATGCAAAGTGGTCACTCAAGAAGGTACAGTGAGGTGGTTACTGGCAGACACTGTTGGGACTCCATACAGATGGCCTCAAATCCTTCTCACTATTTGTTATGGACTGAACTGTGCCACCTAAAGACCATTGGTTGAAGCCCTAATCCCTAATGTGAATATAATTGGGAGACAAAGATAATTATGGTTAAATTAGGCCATTAGGGTCAGGCCATAATCCAATAAGACTGGCGACCTTATAGGAAGAGAGAGAGAGAAAGGCAAGATGGCAGAGAAATTGGGAGCTCCGTACATTTCGCTCGCCCCCATCTCTCAAACAGAGAAGGCCTAAATTAGCCATAGGACACGGAAACGCAGGAGTCTGGGAGGAAAAGAGACAGAGCCCACTAAGAAGACAACCTCATAGGTATGTGATTGTGAACTGGGGAAGATAAAAATGGGCCAGGCCTGGAGATGGGCGGTGGGGGGAAGGAAACCCCTTCCCAGGGAGCCTTGGAGAATTGAGGGGAAGAGAAAGAGTGGCTGAAACTGCTCATAGAACTGCCCATTGAGAAGAGAAAAACCTTGGCATGGGACAGAAAGGGATCCTATTTCTAGCTGTGGTGCTTTCTTTGGGCTGGGTGCCCCTGTCCAAAGCGGTGCCAGGAGAAACTGTTCTGTTGCTCTCCGGGATCCATCCCCGGCTGGGAAGCAATCCGGCCTTCAGGATTACATTTTGGGCAGTATCAATAAAGCACACAGACTGAGACTGGAAACAAGGGGGGCTTGGGACATAGAACATGGCCCACCTTGGCTACGCCTGTGGCACAGGGAGATCAGACCCAAAAGAGTGATTTGCAACGCTTAGTTCAAGAAGGGACTGGGGCGCTGACATTTTTCTCCCCACAACCACCAAGGTGGGATCTCAGGGAGCTGCCCAAAGGACTGCAGTGGAGGCTAGACCTACCTACACCAATCGATGCCCATCTCCACTAGAAAGCTGCTTTTTTTTTCCCCCAAGCCCGGGGCAAGACCAACATGGATACACTGCTGTGATCAATTCTAGATCAATTCTTTCTATTCAGATATATTTTCCCTTCTCTCATTTGTATCCCTCCCCTCTGCTGGACTGGGCACTATGGTAATTGGTTTGTTTAAACAGTCACATTTAATCCATTCTCTAGATGTATATTCTACACCTCCACCATTACCCTCCTATCTCTCTCTCTCTGGGGTAATAAGACTATATAGATACTCTGAGTAATATTATCTTCATTTATTTCTCCTCAACTCTTACCATATTCTCCTCTTTCTCTCTCTGAATTAAGCCTTTTAGTCTCTGCCTGGTCATTGTCCAATTTCGCTTTCTCCCCACCCCTGTTATTTCTCTCCTTCTATATGCTCTTCCATCAGAACTGGATACACCCTGCTCTTCATTTATAGCTGGGAATTCTCATTTTATGCTTTTTAGACTGTCCTTTGTCTTTTTGGTTTTTTTCTTTTCTTTTGGATTCTTCTTTCTTTTTCCCTTTCAGTTTGCTTGTTTGTTGGATTTGTTTGTGGATTTGTGTGCTTTTGTTCCCTGTGTATTTGTCTGTCTGTTTTCCTTTCCAAGGCTACCTCAAGAAACAAGCCAAAGTACACATAGTGGAGAGTCCCAATACCACTACCAATAGGGAAACAAAATAACCAAAGTAAGAGATACCATTAAAAGAACACTTCCTGAATGGACAGGCCTTGGAAAGCCAATGAGCCTTCTTTAGAACAGCAGTACACGCAGGTGCAGACCGCATAACAAGTTTTTAAAATTAACAAGAGACACAAAGCTAGCCAAAATCATGAAACATAAGAACTCTCCTCTAAAAAATTCCTGGAGAATTGACAGGTAAAGAACTGCTCAAAACAGATATAAGCAACAAAACTGAACAAGAATTTAGAACAATAGTCACAAAATTAATCCCTGGGCTTGAAAAAGGTATGCAAGACATCAGAGAAGTTATTGCTACAAAGACTATGGAGCCTAAATAAAGTTGTGATCATTAAATAATGCTATAAGTGAGGTGCATAATAAAATGGAGGCATCCAATGCATGGATTGAAGAGACAGAGAGGAGTATAAGTGAATTAGAAGACACAATTATAGAAAAAGGGGAAGCTGAGAAAAAGAGAAATAAACTGATTCAGGAGCACAAAAAGAGAGTTCAAGAACTGAGTGATACAATCAAAGGAACAATATCCATATCTTAGGAATTCCAGAAAAGGAAGAGAGAGGGAAAGGCGGTGAAGGAGACCTTGAACAAATTATAGCTGAGAACGTCCCCAACCTGGGGAGGGAAGTAGATGTTGAAATCCAAGAGGCACAGAGAAATCCCCTCAGCAGTTACTTGAATCGATCTTCTGCACGACATATCAGAGTGAAACTGGCAAAATATAAGGACAAAGAGAGAATTCTGAAAGCAGCTAGGGATAAAAGAGCCCTAACATACAAAGGGAGACCTATCAGAATGGTTACAGACCTATCTACTGAAACTTGGCAGACCAGAAAGGAATGGCAGAAAACCTTCAATGTAATAAACAGAAAAATATGCAGCCAAGAATCCACTATCCATAAAACCTGTCATTCATAATAGAAGGAGAGATAAAGGTCTTTCCAAATAAACAAAAACTGAAAGAATTCATCATTACTAAACCAGCCCTACAAGAAATGCTAAGGGGGACACTATGAGGGAAATGTTGCAAGGAACACAAGGTACCAAAGACACCACCACAAGCACGAATCCCACAAAGGACACGATGACTCTAAACCCATAGTTTTCAATAATAACACTGAATGTAAATGGACTAAATGTCCAAATAAAAAGACATGGGGTGACAGAATGTATAAAAAAACAAATTCCATCTATTTGCTGTCTACAAGAAACTCATTTTAGACCTGAGGACACATCCAGATTGAAAGTAAGGGGATGGAGAAATATGTATCATGCTACTAGAAGTCAGAAAAAAGCTGGAGTTGCCATACTTATATCAGACAAACTGGACTTTAAAGTAAAAGCAGTAACTAGGGAAGAAGACGGGAATTATATAATAATTACAGGGTCTATCCATCAGGAAGAGCTAACAATTATAAATGTCTATGCACCAAATATGGGAGAATCTAAATATATAATATAATCACAAACAGAAACACTCTTATAGATAAGAATGTGCTAATAACAGGGAATTTTAATACTCCACATACAGCAATGGATAGATCAACTAGACAGAAAATCACTAAAGACACAATGGACTTGAATGACACATTGGACCAGATGGATTTGACAGATATATTTAGAACTCTACATCCTGAGGCCATGGAATTCACTTTCTTCTCAAGTGCGCATGGCACATTCTCCAAGATAGATCACATACTGGGACATAAAGCAGCCCTCAATAAATATAAAAGAATTGAGATCATACCATGCACACTTTCAGATCACAATGCTATGAAACNACATCACATCAACAACAACAACAAAAAGATAAAAACTATATGATCCAGTCGATAGATGCAGAAAAAGCATTTGACAAAATCCTTCTTAATAAAGACCTTCGAGAAAGTCGGGATAGAAGGAATTTACTTAAACATCACAAAAGCCATCTATGAGAAGCCCTCAGCTAACATCATCCTCAACGGGCAAAAACTGAGAGCTTTCCCCCTGAGATCAGGAACACGACAGGGATGTCCACTCTCACCACTGTTGTTTCACATAGTGCTAAAAGTCCTAGCATCAGCCATCAGAAAACAAAAGGAAATAAAATGCATCAGATTTGGCAAAGAGGAAGTCAAACTTTCACTCTTCGCAGATGACATGATACTCTACATAGAAAACCCAATAGACTTCACGAGAAACCTACTAGAACTGATCCATGAATTCAGTAGTGTTGCTGGGTACCGAATCAACGTACAGAAATCGGTTGCGTTTTTATACACCAACAATGAAGCAACAGAAAGAGAAAGCAAGAAACCGATCCCATTCACAAATGCACAAAAAAACATAAAATATCTAGGAATAAACCTAATCAAAGATATAGGAGATCTGTGTGATGAAAACTATAGAAAACCTGTGAAGGATATTGAAGAAGACACAAAGAAATGGAAAAATATTCCATGATCATGGGTCGGAAGAATAAATATTATTAAAATGTCATCACTACCCAAAGCAATCTACACATTCAATGCAATNTACCTCAACAATATTAAAAGCTTCTGCACGGCATAAGAAACAATCCATGAAACTAATAGGCAACCAACGGAATGGGAAAAGATAGCTGCAAATCAAGAATATTGGCCTGTAGTTCTCTCTGTCTCTCTCTCTTTTTTTTTTTTTTTTTCTGGGTCTCTGGCCTGGGAATCAAAATGATGCTGGCTTCTTAGAATGAGTCTGGAAATTTTCCTTCCATTTCTATTTTATGGAATAGCTTGAGAAGAATGGGTATTAACTCTGATTTAAATGTCTGGTAGTACTCCCCAGGGAAGACATCTGACCCAGGGCTCTTATTTGTTGGGAGATTTTTGATAATCGATTCAATTCTTCACTAATTATTGATCTGTTCAGATTTTCTATCTCTACTTGTGTGAAATTTCAGTCACAGAATCCATATTCAATATGGATTCCATATTCAATATGGAAACAACAAAACTCTTAGGCAACTGACAGAATGGGAAAAGATAGTTGCAAATGACATATCAGATAAAGGACTAGTATCCAAAATCTATAAGAAACTCATCAAACTCCGCACCTGAAAAACAAATAATCCAGTGAAGAAATGGGCAGAAGATATGAACAGAAACTTCTCCAAAGACGACATCCAGATGGCCAACAGACATATGAAAAGATGCTCAGCGTCCCTCATCATCAGGGAAATACAAATCAAAACCACACTAAGATACCACCTCACACCAGTCAGAGTGGCTAAAATGAACAAATCAGGAGACTCTAGATGCTGGAGAGGATGTGGAGAAACGGGCACCCTCCTACACTGTTGGTGGGAATGTAAGCTGGTGCAACCCCTCTGGAAAACAGTATGGAGGTTCCTCAAAAAATTAACAATAGAACTCCCTTATGACCCAGCAATTGCACTGCTAGGAATTTACTCAAGGGATACAGGAATGCTGATTAATAGGGGCACATGTACCCCAATGTTCTTAGCAGCACTCTCAACAATAGCCAAAAACATGGAAAGAGCCTAAGTGTCCATCAACTGATGAATGGATCAAGAAGATGTGGTATATTTTACAATGGAATTCTACATGGCAATGAGAAAGAATGAAATGTGGCCATTTGTACAACATGGATGGAACTAGAGGGTGTTATGCTGAGAGAAATAAGTCAGGCAGAGAAGGACAGATACCATAGGTTTGCACATATAGGTGGATTAGGAGGAAGTTAACGGAGGACGAAGCGGGAAAAGAAGGGGAAAAATAGGGAGAGGGAGGGAGGCAAACCATGAGAGACTCCTGAATGCTGAGAACAAACTGAGGGCCGAGGGAGGCTTGGGGAGAGAGGAAGGGAGGGTGATGGGCATGGAGGAGGGCAGTTGTCGGGATGAGTACTGGGTGTTATATGGAAAGCAACTTGACAAAAAACTATTAAAAAAAAAAGATGTGGTTTATCTATACAATGGAATACTATGTGGCAATGAGAAAGAATGAAATCTGGCTATTTGTAGCAATGTGGATGGAACTTGGGGATGTTATGCTGAGGGAAATAAGTCAGGCAGAGGACAGATAACACATGTTTTCACTTATAAGTGGATCAGAGAAACTTAACAGAGGACCATGGGGGAGGAGAATGGGAAAAAATAGTTGGGGAGAAGGAGGGAGACAAACCATGAGAGACTCTTGAATACTGAAAACAAACTGAGGGCTGATGGGGGTGGAGGAGAGGGGAAGGGAGAGTTTTAGATTCACAGCAATATTGAGTAGAAGGTACAGATATTTCCCATTCATTCCCTCCCCACTACCCCCCAACAGCTTCTCCTACTACCACTATTTCCCACCAGAGTTGTACATTTGTTAGCATTGATGATCCTACATTGACACATCATAATTACCCAAAGTCCACAGTTTACATTATAATTCACTATTGGTGTTGTACATTCTGTGGGTTTGGACAAATGTATAGTGTGACATGTATCCACAATTGCGGTATCATACAGAATAATATCATTGCCCCCAAAATCCTCTGTGCTTTAATTCTTCATCTCTAGCTTCCCCCACTCCTTTGGCAATCACTGATCATTTTACTGTGTCTAGAATTTTGCCTATTCTAGAGCGTCATGTACTTGAAATCATAGAGTATGCAGACTTTTCAGATTGGCATCTTTCATTTAGTAATATGCATTTAGAGTTCATCTATGTTTTTTCATGGCTTGATAGCTCAATTCTTTGTATTACTGAATAATATTCTATTGATTGGACACACAGCAGTTTCTCCATTAACCTACCAAAGGGTGTCTTGGTTGCTTCCATGTTTTGGCATTGTGAATAAAGCTACTACAAAATCTGTGTGCCTGCTTTTGTATGGACACAAGTTTTTAATTTCTTTATGCTAATATCAAGGAGTGTGATTGCTGGATCCTGTGGTAAGAGTACATATTGTTTTTGAAGAATCTCCAAACTATGTTCCTTGTAGGATTTTGTCAAATGCTTTTTCTGCCCCTATTGATATGATCATGTGATTTTTTTTAGCCTGTTGATGTGATGGATTAGAATGATTTTCAAATGTTGAATCAGCTTTGTATATCTGTGATAAATCCCACTTGGTCATCAGGAACAATTCTTTTTTATATTGTTGGATTTTTTTGCCAATTTTTTTTTAATTTGAGAGAGAAAGATGGGGGGGGCAGAGGGAGAGAGAGAGAATCTTAAACAGGCTCTGTGCTGAGCACAAGGCTCAATCCCACAACACTGGGATCATGACCTAGTCTGAAATCAAGATTTGGATGCTCAGCTGACTAAGCCACCCAGGCCCCCTTGATTTGCCAAAGTTTTTGAGATTTTTGCATGCTTATTTTGGTCTGTAGTTTTCTTGTAATGTCTTTGGTCTTGGTACAGCACAATGCTGGTCTCAGAGAATAAGTTAAGAAATATTCCCTTTGCTTCTATCTTCTGGAAGGAATTATAGAGAACTGGTATAATTTCTTCCTGAAGTGTTTGATAAAATCCACCAGTGAATCCATCTGGGCCTGGTAGTTTCTGTTTTGGAAGGTTATTAATTATTGGTTCAATGTGATAAATTGATTGATTCAATAGATAAAGACCTATTCAGGTTGTCTATTTCTTTTTGTATGAGTTTGGGCAGATTGTGTCTTTCAAGGAACTGGTCCATTTCATTTGGGTTACTGAATTTGTTGGCAGAGAGTTGTTCATAGTATTGTTTTATTACCCTTTTAGTGTCCATGTCATCTATAATTATGTCCTCTCTTTCATTTCTGATACTAGTAAATTGTGTCTTATTTTTTTCCTAGTTAGTTAGGCTTACTAGTTTTATCGATCTTTTCAAAGAATCAGCATTTTATTTCATCCATTTTCTCCATTGGATTTCTGTTTTCAATTTCATTAATATTTGCTCCTGTTTTAATTATTTCTTTTCTTCTGATTACCTTGGATTAATTTTTCTCTTTCTAGTTTCCTAAAGAGGAAGCATAGATTATTCATTTTAGATCTTTCTTCTGTCCTAATATGTACATTTAATGCTATAGATTTCCCTCTAAGTACTACTTTTACTGAATCCCACAAAATCTGCAAAGTGGTGTTTTCATTTTTATTTAGTTCAAAGTACTATTTAACTTCTCTCAAGATTTCTTCTTTCACTCATGCACTATTTAGAAGTGTCTTGATTTTTTAAAAAAATTTTAGTGCTTATTTTTGAAGCAGAGAGAGAGACACAGCATGAGCAGGGGAGGGGCAGAGAGAGAAGGAGACACAGAATCTGAAACAGGCTCCAGGCTCTGAGCTGTCAGCACAGAGCCCAGTGCAGGGCTCAAACTCACAAACTATGGGATCATGACCTGAGCTGAAGTCATATTCTTAACCGAATGAGCCACCCAGGTGGCCCTAATCTTTTAAATTTCTTAAGCTGTGTTTTATGGCCCAGAATGTGGTCTATATCTTCGTGAAATTTCCATGTGAACTTGGAAGAATGTATAATTCTGCTAGTGTTGGATGAAGTGATATATAAGTGTCAATTATATCTAGTTAATTGATGGTGCTGTTGAGGTCAATTATACCCTTAGTGCTTTTCTGCCTGATAGATCTGTCCATTTCTCATAGAGTGGTTTGAAGTCTCCAACTATAATAATGGGTTCAAATAGCTTCTCCTTGCAATTCTGTCATGTTTACCTCATGTAGTTTGACATTCTGTTGTCATATGTATATGCATTAAGGGTCCTCATGTCTCATTTATCACTATGGAATGCACCTCTTTGTCCCTGATAAATTTCTTTGCTTTGAAATTTACTGTCTGAAATTAAAATAGCAACTCCACCTTTCTTTTGATTAGTGTTAGCATGGTATATCTTTCCCCATCCCTTTGCTTTTGATCTATGTTTGTTTACATTTAAAGTGTGTTTCTCTCTCTCTCTTTTAAATTTCTTTTTTAATGTATTTTTTATTTATTTCTGAGAGAGAGAGAGAGAGAGACAGCTTGAGCAGGGGAGCGTCAGAGAGAGAGGGAAACACAGAATCTGAAGTAGGCTCCAGGCTCTGAGCTACAGTCAGCACAGAGCCCGAGGCGGGGCTCGAACCCACGAACTGTGAGATCATGACCTGAGCTGAAGTCAGACGCTTAACCGACTGAGCCACCCAGCCGCCCCGTCTCTCTCTCTCTCTCTTTTTTGTTTTATTTTTTAAATTAAAACAAAACAAAAACAAAAGCAAAAACCTTGTGTCCAGGCTGATTTTCAATAGACCACAGTGAAAGAGCTGCTCTGCTTATCTATGAAACCAGAACCCAGAACCAGGTCATCTCTGAGTGGTTTACCACCAGGTTCCCCAGGAACCTGCATTGTTTGAGGGGTGAGTGGGTGGCCCCCTTTCCAGCTCTGCCTGGTTTCCCAGGAGTAGGTGCTTTCCTCACTGGATCAGTCCCAATGCAGTATGGGACACGCTATCCCAAGTGGGGTGTGTTTCTTATAGACAACATATATTTGGGTCTTGGTTTTTGATCCATTCTGACAATCACCAATTGAAAGAGTTGTATTTTGACCATGGACATTTAAAGTAATTATTGATAGGGGCGCCTGGGTGGCTTAGTCGGTTGAGCGTCCGACTTTCACTTAGGTCATGATCTGGCGGTTCCTGGGTTCGAGCCCCGCGTCGGGCTCTGTGCTGACTGCCAGCTCAGAGCTTGGAGCCTATTGCAGAGTCTGTGTCTCCCTCTCTCTCTGACCCTCCCCTGCTCACGCTCTCTCTCTCTCCTAGAAATAAATAAAAAAATATTTAAAGTAATTATTGATATTGATATTAATATTGCTGAATGGATTAATACCTAACATGTTTGTTGCTGTTTTCTGTTCATTGACTTTGTTCTTTGTTCCTTTTATGTCTTCCACATTTTCTGCCTTTGTAGGTTTTTATTTAATATGATTCCATTTTCTCACCTTTCATAACATTCATTATGCTTCCCTTTTAATTTTTTTTCCCTTTTATTGGTTGCCCTGGAGTTTGCACTATACATTGACACCTAATCCAAGTCTACTTCCAATGACACTATGCTGGTTATTTTTAATTATCACCATTACTCAGACTGTAGTTATTTTGCCCAGGATCGTCCCTGCCCACATACTCTGTAATAGTGTGTTCCTATAGCAAAGCGGTGGCTACTGCTATGGAAAGCAGGGATGGGATCATTATATTAACTGTTACCTTATCCAGATGATACAAACTTTTGGTGGGCTCCCAGAAGTGAAAAAGTGCAATAGCTACTGTGATGTGGTAGCAATGGAGACAAGGAAGTCTGTACATCAATCTCGCCATGGGTCACAGACACAGACAACATTGCTACCTGTCTGGTCAGAGCTCCCATGCAATAGCAAACTGCAAATGGGCGCTGCCACCAATACCCAGAAAATGTGCGCCTTGAAGCATCCACCTGTGTCTAGAGAAATGACCAATTCTTTTCTTTTTTGTAATGTTTATTTTTGAGAGAGACAGAGAGCAAGCAGGCAAGGAGCAGAGAGAGAGGGAGACACAGAATCTGAAGCACAGTACAGAGCCTGACGCAGGGCTCAAACTCATGAACCACGAGATCATGACCTGAGCTGAAGTTGGATGCTCAACCGACTGAGCCAAGCAGGTGCTCCAAGAAATGGCCAATTCTTGAGACTAAAATTGGGGTCCTACCCAACATAAGTTACAAAGGGACCTAAATAATGAGTTATTTAGTTCCAATTTGAGGGAGGAAATTAGGCTTACCTCTCAGATATCTTTTTTTTTTAAGTTTATTTATTTATTTTGAGAGAGAGAGAGACAGAGAATTAGTGGAGGAGGAACAGATAGAGAGAATCCCAAGCATGCACTGTGCCATCAGTGCAAAGCCTGATGCAGGGCTTGAATGCAAGAACTGTGAGATCAAGACCTGAGCCGAAACCAAGAGCTGGCTCCTTAACTGACTGAGCAACCCAGGTATCCCTCTCAGATATTTCTTGCTAGTAAAATCCAACCACTGAGATATGACTACAGTAAAATTAACCCTTTCCTAGATCAACTAGATAAGATAGAAAGCTGAAACCAGAGTCCTTTTTTTTTTTATGTTTTTTTATTTATTTCTAGGAGAGAGAGAGAGAGACAGCGTGAGCAGGGGAGGGTCAGAGAGAGAAGGAGTCACAGACTGAAACAGGCTCCAGGCTCTGAGCTGGCAGTCAGCACAGAGCCCGACGCGGGGCCCGAACCCAGGAATGGCGAGATCATGACCTAAGCAAAAGTCAGACGCTTAACCGACTAAGCCACCCAGGCGCCCCTGAAACCAGAGTCCTTAAGCTTTAGCATGCACAGAAATCACTGGAAAGGCTCCTCAAAACACAGTTTGCTAGACCCCATCCCTAGAGTTTTGGATTCCATAAGTCTGTGACATAGGGCCATTAGATTTGCTAATAAAAATATAAGACTCCCAGTTAGATTTGAATTCCAGTTAAACAGTCCCAAATATTATAAATACACAACCCCAAATACTGCATGGACATGCCTTAAAAAAATCATTGCTTTTTATCTGAACAAATCATTGTTGTTTATCTGAAGTTCTCATTTAACTGGGCAACCTGTATGTTTATCTGACAACCTTGCTTGGGTGGGGTCTGAACTTGTGCATGTCTAACAAGTTCCCAGGTGATACTGTTGCTATAGTCTGGGAACCACACTTTGAGAGTTGCTGGACATGCCTTCAGCACTTTCCAATTCAACCCTTAATACTAATGGTTGGGGCTTCCCACACTGGAGGCAAATACATAGATACCTTCAGGTGGTGCCAAAAGGCCAAGTAAAGAAAGTGCCTTCAGCAGCTCTTGGTTGTCTTGGTGAATGAGAAGTGGATCTTACAATCTAACCATTTAACCTGAGTGGTTATAATAATTTCAACAACAGAGCTAATCCTCTTGGGATAGTGTAAGTTTGATTTTTCTCAGCTAAGTTTGTGCAGACTGCCATGGAAATTGGCACTGCTGGCTTTGACAGAAAATACTAAATTCCTAATAACACAGAGAGCTGTTCTTTTGTACTTGGAAATCAATCCTCACCTTAGATTTCTGTTGCAGCAACTTTCTGATTGCTACATGGCTTCTTTGTTCTCCCTTTGCTCAAGATTACAAGTGCTGAGAGAGGCATGTGTGCCTGGTAGGTAATTCTTTATTTCTGTTGGCCAAACGGTTGTTCACTGTTTATCATCAAGTCCACGTCCATGAGTTAAGAGTTGCAGCTTGCTATGGAGATAGTTCTTCTCATTTACCTTCCAGGAAAGCTATTGGTTTTTTCTCATTAATTGTGTTTTTAAGTGTACAAACTACACATAAAGAATGAAACACTTAATGAAAAGAATCCAAAAGAATACATTCAAGTGAAAACAACAACTTCATCTAGTAACGGTTATATACAGGTTATGTTCCATGTTGTGACTGTCCTGTCTTCTCTCCTTGTATTTCTATCAGTGATGGTCACTGGCTTTAAGACCACTGTCTCTGGGTTATCCAGCCAGAGACGCTAATTTAATTGGCCTGGGTGTGGCCTGAGCAAAGGGAGCTTTTAAAGCTCTTCAGATGATACAATCACCTTGGGAAATTGAACAGTATTTATTAAAGTTGAACAGGGTCACCTGAGTGGCTCAGTTGGTTAAGCGTGTAACTTAGCTCAGGTCATGAACTTGCAGTTCGTGAGTTCAAGCCCCTCACTGGGTTCTCTGCTCAGTGCAGAGCCTGCTTCAGATCCCCCATCTCTCTGCCCCTCCCCCGCCTTGCACTTTCTCTCTCTCAAAAATAAACATTAAAAAAATGTTTTTAAATGTTAAAGTTGAACATACAGTCAGTTCCAGTCAGTTCTCGTTTGGGGTAGTTATGTTCTATAAAGTTATGATGAACATTGAATTAGTAAATACTGAACCGCTGCTCTTGGGGGAAACATAGGCTTAAGTTTCCATGAGCCTCTGGTCATAACATTTTTTGTCAACCAATACATAGCCTTGTTTTATGTGTATTTTTGTTTAAAGACATCTTATGTATATTGATTCATTAGCATTGAACTTATGGCCAATGGCACTATCACTCATGCCTGAACGAAACTTATCTAACACATTTTTTCCATAAGGCACATCACAGCCTCAAGACCTTGGGAATACAGACAGCTCTTCAGCATTTGGCTTGGGGCCACTTTAAACATTAAAATTACCAAAAAAAGCACACAAATGCAAAACAAACAAACAAACAAACAACAACCCCACAAAAACAAACCCCAGCCAAAAAACAACATGACACTAAATATCTAGCCAAAATGACAGCAGTTTTCAGAATGAGAGATGAAACAAGAAGGCAGAGAGTTTCCTTGTTTGACCTCAGCTGCGAAGAGCAATTCAAATTTTCTGCCACCCTGCACATGCCCACGAATGACTTCCAAAGTGCATGGATACTGACTTTGGGGCTACAGATATATTCTAGCAAATAGGCAAATTCATAATACAGAATCTACAAATAATGAGGATTGGCTGTACCTCTGCCCTCATACCCAGCAAGTCACCTGCTCCTGGAGAAATGAGAGTCTATGTGGAAGGTAGGTACAAAATGCTCAGAGTAACCTCTCACAAGAGTGCAAACCTGGAAATAATTCAAACATCCATCAACAGTAAAATGGATAACGCATGATATATTCATGCAATGGAATACTAATTGGCAATATAACCAAGCTAGTGACCAATGCACTCAACAACATGGATAAATCTCAAAATCATTCAGTTAAGCAAAAGAAGCTAGACACAAAAGACTACATAATTTGTATAAAATACAAGACCAGGAGAAATTAATCTGTGGTATAGAAAATGGAATAGTGGTTCCCCCT
The DNA here is from genome assembly GCF_008692635.1 of Crocuta crocuta. Lineage (NCBI taxonomy): Eukaryota > Metazoa > Chordata > Mammalia > Carnivora > Hyaenidae > Crocuta > Crocuta crocuta. The sequence goes on from NW_027551566.1 coordinate 3,533,796, forward strand.
GGGATATTAATGAAAAGGGATATAAGGTCTCCTAGGGGTTGATTAGGATAGTAGTTATGTGTGTGTGTGTGTGTGTGTGTGTGTGTGTGTGTGTGTGTGTGTGTGTATAAATCCATCAAGCTGCACACCTAAGATGTATGCACTTCACCATATGTATGATATACCTCTACCTCCATTAAAAAAAAAAACTGCCAAGATGACTCTAATGTGCAGCCAATCCTGGGAACCACTGCTGAGCCACATCAAGCCCTGGCCATCCCAAGTTACACTGCCAGTCACACCCCCTTAGGATCATAACAGCTTGCAGGATGCTCTCCATGCAGTCCCAACCTTTTAAAACCAGAAGACAAGGGACATCTGGAAGGGAACTCAGAAACCATCTACTGCCAGAATGGCTAATTGATTTCATCCTCGATGCTAACTCAGTTCATTTGTAATGGCTGCCCAGCATTCTGGATTCAGAGGATTCTAAGCCTGCATCCAAACGCAGTGGGCGAGAAGTTGTACAATCAATTAGCAGTGTCTGGCTTGTGCCAGGTGAGGAGAAATGCATATACTTTCCTTGTATTTGCCACCAATCCAATCCAGCTCTCCCCTTAGTCACATGCAGATCCATAGAAATGATTTGTCCAGGTTCATGCTGGTAGTCAGAGGCAGAGATATGATTAAACCTAAGTGGTCTCTGAGCAGCCAGTTAAGATGTAGGTTTATCACTCCTTGAGATGCCAGGGGAGATGCTGGAAAGGATGAGCATTAAGAATGAAGAACCAGGGGCGCCTGGGTGGCTTAGTCGGTTAAGCGTCCGACTTTAGCTTAGGTCATGATCTCGCGGTTCATGGGTTCGAGCCCCGCGTTGGGCTCTGTGCTGACTGCCAGCTCAGAGCCTTGAGCCTGCTTCAGAGTCTGTGACTCCCTCTCTCTCTGACCCTCCCCTGCTCATGCTGTCTCTCTCTCTCTCTCTCAGAAAAAAAAAAGAAAAAAAAGAATGAAGAACCAATGGGGCACCTGGGTGGCTCAGCCAGTTGAGTGTCCAGCTCTTGATTTTGGCTCACGTCATGATCTCAGGGTCGTGGGATTGAGCCCCACATCGGGCTCCATGCTCAGTGTGGAGCCTGCTTAGGACTCTCTCTCCTTTTCTTCTCTCCCCACCTTCCCCAACTCCTGCTCACGCTCTCTCCCTCTCTGAAGAAAAAAAAGCGGGGGGAAAAAAAAAGAATGAAGAACGAAGGTATGATCTTAACTGCACTAGAGATGCAGGCCATCCATGGACAAAGACCATGAAATTGCCCTCCTGAATATTCAGGGAGTTTGAAAAGATACTAGTACAAACATTTAATCTCTGTTTCAAACCTAGTGCCCATTCACTTATCCATAACTCCAGCAAGTATTTTAATAGAAAGGGGATGGATATGAATGTTCTTTGCCGTCCATAAGATACTTTACAAATGTTGGGTGTTTTTCATAAAAATGCTTTTTAACAGTCCTAATACCCACCACATATGCAGTCTTGTGCTAGAGGTTGTGGAAAATGTGACAAAAGTTGGAGACACAAGTAGTTGAGTAACAAATTGTAATAGCAGGTCCTAGATTACTACATGACACCACTGAGCAATTAATGCTGTTGAACTGTTCACCATCACTGAAGTCTGTTTTTCCAGTTGCTAAGTGGGTTTTACATGAGTCCCCCACCTCACAGGATTGCAAGAGGGATTGAACGAATTGCAAAATCACTTTTTGCATCAGAGTCATACTTTTATAGACAGAATATTCCCAAGTCAAGCAATCAGGCCAAAATGATGTAGGGTCAAATCTGGCTAAAGGCTGGGGCACCTGGGTGGCTCAGTTGGTTAAGTGTCTGACTTTGGCTCAGGTCATGATCTCAAGGTTCATGGGTTCAGGCCCCACATTGAGCTCTGTGCTGACAGCTCAGAGCCTGGAACCTGTTTCAGATTCTGTGTCTCCCTCTCTCTCTGCTCCTCCCTGGCTTACACTCTGTCTCTGTTTCTCTTAAATAAATAAACAAACATTTAAAGAATTTTTTAAACTGGGTAAAGGCTGATAAATTTAAGTTACTGTTTAGCAATGCCCTTAAGGGGATATCTTGCTCCTCTACCATGCTGGTCCTCTAGGTAAACCGATAGTCCAACTGCAGCTGGACTAGAGAGGGGTCCCAGTCCATGTGGGGCAGATTGCCTCTGAACTCCTATAGCCTTAAAATTCTGGCTTGGAGAAAAATATAGTCTACAGCAGTAGTTATGAATGTTTAATCACTGGGAGAGCTTTTAAAGGACTCATATAGCCAGTGTTTTTTAGTTCCCCAAGTGATAGCCAATGTGCAGTCAAAGCTGAGAACAACTGATACAATGATCTTTAAAAAAAAAAAAACAAAACTGTGAAGGAGCCTAACAGTATCAATTACACAGATTAAGAAAGGGGTCTGCTCCACCACAGAAGGAGCAGAATGGCCAGGGCAGTTTCAGAGGCAGAGATCTACAGAACCAAAGGTGCTCCCATGGTCTAGCAGACAACGACATGGCAAATGAGGCTGTAGAGGCACAAGGCATCCTGGGGCCATTTTGGGGCCAAACTTAGGGGGAGTCAGGGCTCAGGAGAGGGGCAAGTAGGATTTTCAGTAGTTTCCCTGATGGGCCTTAGCACCAACTATCATTTCCAGCCCCAATACTACAACACAGTCCAATCCCTCTTCATGGGTGTATAGCCCAGGCTGGTGTCAAAGAGGGAATGCCAAGATCTCCTCACATTTACAGAATTCTTCACTGGATAAATGGCTTTCAAACACACTGGCCCATCCTTCCAATGGTCCAGTGAGGCAGCCAGGAAATATATGATTATCTTCAGTTTACAGACAAGGAAATCAAGGCTCAGAGGTTAGGAAATATCCAAAGTCACAAAGTTGGTAAGGGGTTGAGCTGAGGTTCAAACCTACTTTCCCTAACTCCCAGTGTGTGCTTTTTAAAGTTATTATCATTAACAATAACAGATAGTATCTATTGGGCACTCGTGTTCCAGGTGCATGCTGCATTTTATATCAATTTTATCATCTTATCCTCCTATAACTCTAAAAAGTATGTATTAGGATTATCATATTATGGATGAAGAAACTGAGATTTAATGGTTTAAGTAACTTGTTCAAACTCACTGATATGTCTAGACCAGAACTGGGTAGAACAGAAAATGCCTAAGGGACATAGCATTACTGTCTCTACCCCATCTCCTCATTCCCCAGCTGCCTCTAAATCTAAAAGGCTAAGGAGGAGAGCAGAATTCTTATCCTACACAACCCCTGAAGCCAGAGCTTAGACTTGATAGGTGGGCATATCTATCACCTTCCAAGTGCATAGTCCTGTCCTCAAGGCACAAAGGAGTAATCTGCATACTATGTGTGAGAGAATGTCCAAAGGAAATCTGATTCTACCAGGCAATGGCACATGAGTCCTCACTCAACATAAAACATAGAGATCCTACTTGATGACTTCCTTTTAAATTCCTACTCTACAAAATAATCAGACCTAACATCACCAATATGGAACTAACAGACAACATCTCCCTCTTGATAGGGAGCACTGGGAAGGACATGGATCATTTTTGGGATGTCCCTCCCAAAAGCCCATTCAACTGAATCTAATCATGAGGAACATTAGACAAACACAAATTGAGGCACATTCTACAAAACAACTGGCTTCTACTCTTAAAAATGTCAAGGTCAAGCTGGAAGTCCTAGCATCAGCCATCAGACAACAAAAGGAAATCAAAGGCATCAGAATTGGCAAAGAGGAAGTCAAACTTTCCCGCTTCGCAGATGACATGATACTCTACATCGAAAACCCGACAGACTCCACCAGAAGCCTACTAGAACTGATCCAAGAATTCAGCCAAGTTGCAGGGTACAAAATCAACGTACAGAAATNTAGAGAAGGACAGATACCATATGTTTGTACATATAGGAGGGTTAGGAGGAACTTAACAAAGGACCATGGGGGAGAAGAAGGGGGAAAATAGTTGGGGAGAGGGAGGAAGGCAAGCCATGAGAGACTCTTGAATGCAGAGAACAAACTGAGGTTAGATGGGGGTGGGGAGAGAGTAAGGGGGGTGATGGGCATGGAGGAGGGCACTTGTGGGGATGAGCACTGGGTGTTATATGGAAACCAACCTGACAATAAACTATTTAAAAAAGAAAAAGAAAATCAGGGGCGCCTGGGTGGCTTAGTCGGTTAAGCGTCCGACTTTCGCTTAAGTCATGATCTCGCAGTTCGTGGGTTTGAGCCCCGCGTCGGGCTCTGTGCTGACTGCCAGCTCAGAGCCTGGAGCCTGTTTCAGTCTGTGACTCTCTCTCTCTCTGACCCTCCCCTGCTCACGCTGTCTCTCTGTCTCTCNTCTCTCTCTCTGACACTCCCCTGCTCACGCTGTCTCTCTCTCTCTCCTAGAAATAAATAAAACATTTAAAAAAAATTTAAAAAAATTAAAAAAAAAGAAAATCATAAGGAAAATCCACAAATAAATGGACCTACACAGTTAAAAAATGTTTATTTTGATGTAAAAGATAATATTTAAAATTGAGAAATTTGAATAAGATCAGCATATTAGCAAATAGTATTACATCCATGTTAATTTCTTGATCTGGAAAACTTTACTGTGGTTATGTAAGGGAATTTTCTTGCTTTTCAGGAAATGTATACTGACATATTAGGGCAGAGAGAAAGAGAGAGAGGAAGTCAGAAATAGAGAATGATAAAGCAGATAAGATAAATGTTAACATTTTGGGTAAAAGGAGTTTTTGTACTATTCTTGGGAGCATTGGGCCTTTACGAGTAAATATGGCAGAATCCTCAGTCCTTCTGGGGAACCTCTGAGAGTCTGTGAAGAACGTGCCTCAAACTTGTATCATTGGCAGGTGAGGAAGGAGGGGTATTAGCCACCAATATGTGCTCTTTTGTTGAGAATTGTTTTTGGGCAGTAATTTCCCAACACTTTCAGTCTGCCCTATTTGTGGACAGACCACACACCTGTAACCAGAAGCGCTGAGGCAGACAAACAAAAGAAGCCATGATATGTATGAGAATTGCCCACAAGTGACCTCTGGGTGGGCTGAGAAGATATGGACAGGGTACCTACAGTGTCCATTAGAGTAACCCAGCCTAACTCCTGCCCTTCATGCAGAGGATCCCCCACCCAGCCTTTTATCACCCAAAGGGCTGTCAGGCACAGAACCCAAAAACACACATAAGCATGAGTTTGAGTTGATATGCATGTTCTTCTGGGGAAAAAGAGCTGCAGGTGCTACAGAATTAAGAAATGAAGAGCCCTGGATGGACACAGAGGAAGTGTTTTCAGTGTGAGTTTCCCCAGGCACAGTTTGGGACTTTACAGCTAGGGCAATTGGAACAAAGGTGTTCCGATACAAGATACTGGGTTCACTGCTTGAAGCTGGAGTGGGGCTTTTAATCAGGCTTCCCAAAAGAAAGTAGCCCATTCCTGCCTGGGATTATGGGTTTGAGGGCTGAAGAAGGTAGAAAACTTTCAGTCCACCTTGATTCTAGGAACCAAATCAAGCCACCTGTTTCCTTAAAAGCAGACAGTTCACCAAAGAACATAGACAGATGAAAGCACATATTGAAAAGCACGTGATGAAAAGATGTTCAACACCATTAGTCATCAGAGAAATGCAAATCAAAACTGCCATGAGATATCACTGCAAACCAACAGAATGCCTAAAAAAAAAAAAGAATGACAACATCAAACGTTGGCAATGATGTGGAGAAACTGGATCACATTGCTGGTGGGAATGTGAAATGGCACATCCATTCTGGAAAACAGTTTGATAGCTTCTTATAAAATTAAATATGCAATTACCATATGATCCATAAAATGTACCCTTGGGCATTAATCCCAGAGAAATGAAAATTTATGTTCATACAAAAATCTGTACATGAATGTTCACAGCAGCTTTATTCATAATAGCCAAAAGCTGGAAATGGTCCAGATATCCTTCAACATGAATGGTTAAGGTGTTCATTGAATGTATTCACAGTAAAGGATGAACTACTGATACACACAACAACTTGGAGATAAGTCTCCAGGAAATCATACTGAAAAAAAAAAAAAAAAAAGTCTGTCCTAACAGTTACATAGTGTATAATTCTGTTACAGCAATAGAGAACAGGCTAATGTTTGCCAGGAAGTAAGGAAGGAGGTTTAGGGCCAGGGAACAGAAGGAAAATGGGTATTGCTGTAAAAGGGAAACAGGAGGGATCTTTGTGGGGATGGAAATGCTCTGTATCATAACAGTAGTGGTGAATAAACAAAACTACATGTGATAAAATTTCATAGAACTAAGTACACATACACAAATGAGTACTAGTAAAACGAGGAAAATCTAAACAAGATGGGTGAATGGGTAGGTTGTATCGATATCAAACTCCTGATTGTAATGGTGTGCCATAATTTTGCAAGGCATTATTGCTTCAGGAAACTGGATAAAGAGTAAATTTCTCTGCATTGTTTCCTACAATGGAATGTGAATCTACAATTACCTCAACATTTAAATTTTAATTTTAAAAAAGACATGAAAAGGGGCGCCTGGGTGGCTCAGTCGGTTAAGCGTCCAACTTCAGCTCAGGTCATGATCTCACGGTTCGTGGGTTCGAGCCCCGCATCAAGCTCTGTGCTGACAGCTAGCTCAGAGCCTGGAGCCTGTTTCAGGATTCTGTGTCTCCCTCTCTCTCTCTGACCCACTCCTGCTCACACTGTCTCTCTCTGTCTCTCAGAAATAAACAATAAAAAATAAATTTAAAAAAAAAGCTCCATTAAAAAAAGACATAAGAACAGATGCATATAGAAAGACTGATTCAAAATCATGGAAATAAAAAACGATAAAGTCATGGGGGAAAGCACAATTATGGGATAACCTGGACTGGTTATAACCTTGTGGATACTCATAAATGAGTGAAGTGGGATGACTAAGGGACTCTAGTGAGCGAGAGGGGACACATCCTTTCTAAAGAGGCATTCACTACTCTCCTCTAAGACATTTTTGCCAAGTAAGGGGACAGGCCCAGGGCTACCAGTTTTTTCCATTTTTCTAGAAAAGGTAAATGTGGGGGCGCCTGGGTGGCTTAGTTGGCTAAGTGTCCGACTTTCGCTTGAGTCATGATCTCGCGGTTCGTGGGTTTGAGCCCCGCGTTGGGCTCTGTGCTGACTGCCAGCTCAGAGCCTGGAGCCTGTTTCAGAGTCTGTATCTCCCTCTCTCTCTGACCCTCCCCTGCTCACGCTGTCTCTCTCTCTCTCTCCTAGAAATAAATAAAAATATATTTTAAAAAAAGAAAAGGTAAATGTGAATTTTAATAAGAAATATTCCCATGTTAAATGTTAGCAACTAATCAAAAAATTCCTAAATGCTGTGTAGGTCAAATAAAACATAACTGAATTGCACTTAGGTGTCAAGCCACCAGTTTTTTATCTTTAATTCAGACCCCCTTCCCTCCACTTTATCTGACTAAGTTCTACTCATTACGCAGGACTGAGTAAAGGCTCAATCTCCTCCTTGGCCCTTCTCTGAGTCCCACTTAGGGCTAAGTGCTCCTCTGTATCTGTATAGCCCACCTCTGCCTCATCATCATTCTGTTTCCCTCTATCAGAGCTATCCCACTGTATGGACATGTCTGATGGCCCAAGAGCTCTTTACAGCTAACCATGTCCACCAATACATAGTCAATAGGTCAGCTAGGAATGTGCTAATCTGGGCTCAGGGGTTCTGTTGATAAAGGCATGGCTTGCTTCTGTGTCTGTGAGTTAACTGAGGGTCAGCTGATCAGGTTGGCCTCATCTGGCATGGCTCTACTTTATATGTCTCTTATCCTCCTCCTAAAACCAGAGGGCTAGCCTGGGCATGTACTTCTCATGGCAACAGTAGAGGCAAGAAGGATATTTGCCAAGTCCTCTTAAAACCTAGGCTCAGAATTGGCACATTGTATTTCTACCACATNATAACCTGGACTGGTTATAACCTTGTGGATACTCATAAATGAGTGAAGTGGGATGACTAAGGGACTCTAGTGAGCGAGAGGGGACACATCCTTTCTAAAGAGGCATTCACTACTCTCCTCTAAGACATTTTTGCCAAGTAAGGGGACAGGCCCAGGGCTACCAGTTTTTTCCATTTTTCTAGAAAAGGTAAATGTGGGGGCGCCTGGGTGGCTTAGTCGGCTAAGTGTCCGACTTTCGCTTGAGTCATGATCTCGCGGTTCGTGGGTTTGAGCCCCGCGTTGGGCTCTGTGCTGACTGCCAGCTCAGAGCCTGGAGCCTGTTTCAGAGTCTGTATCTCCCTCTCTCTCTGACCCTCCCCTGCTCACGCTGTCTCTCTCTCTCTCTCCTAGAAATAAATAAAAATATATTTTAAAAAAAGAAAAGGTAAATGTGAATTTTAATAAGAAATATTCCCATGTTAAATGTTAGCAACTAATCAAAAAATTCCTAAATGCTGTGTAGGTCAAATAAAACATAACTGAATTGCACTTAGGTGTCAAGCCACCAGTTTTTTATCTTTAATTCAGACCCCCTTCCCTCCACTTTATCTGACTAAGTTCTACTCATTACGCAGGACTGAGTAAAGGCTCAATCTCCTCCTTGGCCCTTCTCTGAGTCCCACTTAGGGCTAAGTGCTCCTCTGTATCTGTATAGCCCACCTCTGCCTCATCATCATTCTGTTTCCCTCTATCAGAGCTATCCCACTGTATGGACATGTCTGATGGCCCAAGAGCTCTTTACAGCTAACCATGTCCACCAATACATAGTCAATAGGTCAGCTAGGAATGTGCTAATCTGGGCTCAGGGGTTCTGTTGATAAAGGCATGGCTTGCTTCTGTGTCTGTGAGTTAACTGAGGGTCAGCTGATCAGGTTGGCCTCATCTGGCATGGCTCTACTTTATATGTCTCTTATCCTCCTCCTAAAACCAGAGGGCTAGCCTGGGCATGTACTTCTCATGGCAACAGTAGAGGCAAGAAGGATATTTGCCAAGTCCTCTTAAAACCTAGGCTCAGAATTGGCACATTGTATTTCTACCACATTCTATCATCCCAAGCAAGTCCCAGGATCTAGCCAAAGTCAATGGTTGAGTAAATAGACTCCACCTCCTCAGTGGGAGGGGCTAAAAATCAAATGTGAAAGGGATAGATTAGATACAGGGTGGGATGAAGAATTAGGGCATCAATGCAATCTATCCAAGCTCCTGTGATTAGGAGCCCTGTCTTCCTCATTTTGTATCCCCAGAGCTTATCATTGTACCAGGTACACAGCATGTGCTTAATAGTTGTTTTTAAGTTCAGGAGAGGAAGAATGAATGAGTAAATAAATAACGCTTTCTTTTATGGATGAGGGAGTACCTCCTGTGAGGTGGAACAACTTGTCCAAAGTTACACAGTTCATGGCAGATTCATGAATAGAATCTACATCTTCCCAGGGCACTTTGGTGGCTCAGTAGGTTAAGCAACTGACTCTTGATTTCGGCTTAGGTCATGATCTAACAGTTTGTGACTTGGAACACCACATTGGGCTCTGTGCTCTCAGTGCAGAGCCTTCTTGGGATTCTCTCTCTCTCCCTCTCTGCACCTCAAATGCTCACCCTCTCTCAAAATAAATGAACATTAAAACAATTTTTTAAAAAAAGAATCTACATCATCTCTTTCCACCATCACAAGAATGCTCGGTGATGAAACCATCATGACATGGCACTCACCCCTCTGTACAATGGGTCTGCTGAGGGCTAGGTCTGGGGTGGACACATACAGGCCAGCTCAGAGACCTTACATAGCAGGGTCCTGTCGGTAAAACTGCCTTAATGTGAATCCATTGAAGGTGTGAGTCTAGCTAGCTCCTGCTAACCTCTTGTATACAATGGGAAGAAGAGACACTTGCTCCAACAATAGATAGAATACAGAGCCAGATGTCTCCTGCATCACTGTCATCTCTCTGCCTTACACGCTAATCTCCCCATCAGGGGGTTGGAGGAGGCTGCTATTTCTGGGAAGTTTCCTGCAGTTTGATGCTTATGTTTCTAATCGCTACTGCCACTTGCTGGCATCCCCTTTGGTATATTAACAGTTTATTCCATGGGAATTTCATGTACGTTTGCATCCTGAGTCTGCTTAAAGGGAAAGGTGGGGTTTTATTCACCTGGAACACTAGAGCCCTTTTTTTCTTCAGAGGAACTGGGGACAATGGCTTCATCAGTTGAGTGAATCTAAAACATTACAAAAGTCCCCTTGGTAAAGCAGAGAGCATTCAGCCAAATCTCTCACTGTCTATAGTTGAGGAGTAAGGAGGAGTGGCCAGGATATAAGGAGTGACCTAGCTCTGCAGGAGTTTTTCTTGGCTACTGGTTAAGAAAATTGAGTTCTAGTAATTGGATGTTTCATGAGATGGCTGTATGACCTGAGAGAAGCTACCTGACCTCCCTGCAGGTGAGTTGCATCTGTAGAACAAAGGAGGTGGCTAAATGTGTGCTTCTCAGAACATGCTTAAATCCCCAGAGGTACACCTCAGAGCACCTGGCAATGGAAATCCAATGCTTGTCCAATGCTTGTGTGTATATATATATATATATATAGGCATTTGGATGGCTCAATTAGTTGAGCGTCCAACTTCAACTCAGGTCATGATCTTGCACTCTGCAAGTTCAAGCCCCACATTGGGCTCTGTGCTCACAACTCGGAACCTGAAGCCTGCTTCGGATTCTGTCTCCTTCTCTCTCTGCCCCTCCTCCACTTGTGCTCTCTCTCTCTCTCTCTCTCAAAAAATGAATAAACATTACAATTTTTTAAAAATTAAATAATTTAAAAAAATATATAGATACACCATAAGGCAAACTCAAGTTTCCATTAACCCTTAGGATAAACCATGAGAATCACTGGTGTTCGATAAGCTGTTTCAGGCCACTCTCCCATTCCCAAGTATAAGTTTCTCCTCTCCAAATATTAGAGGGTGCTTGACAGAAAAGTGCAAGAAACAATAAAACCACCATTTATTCCAACACTGAATCAAGCCTATGAATCAAGAGACAAATAGCCAAAATTTCACTCTAGGAAGGGTAAATAAATACTACCACTTTCATACACCAAACACTGTTCAGCAGTTTCTTATAAAGTCAATCATGCATTTGCCTATAACCCACCAATTCCTCTCCTTGTTACCCAAAGAAAATGAAAACATACACTGACACAAACACTTGTATATGAATGTTTAAATAGTCAAAGGCTAGAAACAATCCAAATGTTCCATCAGCAGGAAAATGGGTAAGCTGCAGTCCATCCCCAAAATGGAATACTTCTCAGCAATAAAAAGATGGCACTCATAATATGTGGAATAGCTTGAATGCTACAAACTGAATGCTGCTGTCCCCTAAAAATTCCTATGTTAGAGCAGTGATCTTTGACAAAAAGGAAGTACATGAGGTGAGCTCCTGATTTATGCTGCCTTTCCACCTGAGGGCTTTTCCCATGTCATGAATGGTACAGGAAAGTGGACCCAAACACACATCTATAGTTTGGGTTGGTAGAAGATAAAGAGATTGGATTTAGGGCTTTGTAAGTTTCAGGAATGTTTGAGTTTAGCTGTACAGATTGCAGACTTGGGGAAGTCATGCAGAGAGGTTCCACAGTCTTTATGAAAGCTTCTTTGAAAGTTTGGCTAAAAAGAAAAGCCTGGTTTCAGCTATTTGGCTAAAAAGAATAGTCACAGATCATCCTATGCTGAGAAATGTTAAAGTTCTGACAAACCAGAGTGAAGAGACCCTTGCTGAACATCCTGAACGTACACCTGATTTCCCAGAAAGGCCATGAACTAAAATTAGGGCTAATCTAGCCCAAGTGTAACAACAATTCTAGAGTTTACAATTCTAAGTTTATATAAAGGGGGAAAAAAGAGAGAAAGTCAAACCAAGAAACAGACTCTTAACTATAGAGAACAAACTGATGGTTACCAGAAGGGAGGTGGGGGGTGGGTGGGTTGATGAGTGAAACAGGTGGCAGGGATTAAGGAAGGCACTTGTGATAAACACTGGGTGTTGTACCGAAGTGTTGAATCATGATAGTCTACACATGAAACTAATATGACACTGTATGTTAACTCACAAGAATTTAAATAAAAACTTAAAAAACAACTTAAAACAAAAATAGGCAAAATAAACCTGATATGACAAATAAACAAACAAACAAACAAATAAATATTCCTATGTTGAAATCCTAATGGCCCAATGTGATAGTGTTTGGAAATGGGACGTGTGAGAGGTAATTAGGTCCAGAGGGTGAAGCCCTCACAATGGGATTAGGCCTCTTGCTAGAAGAGACATGAGAGATGGAGGAAGAGCACTTCTTCCTCCATCTCTGCCATAGAAGGACACAGCAAGAAGATGGCCAGCTACAAGCCAGAAAGAGGATTCTCACTGGAGAATCTTCCAGGCTGGCACGTTGATCTCAGGCTTCCCACCTCCAGAAATGTGAGAAATAAGTTTCTGTTGTTTAAGCACTGTCTATGGTATTTTTGCATAGCAGCCTAAACTGACTGAGACAATGGTTGAATCTCATAATCATATGTTGAGTGAAAGAAACCAGATACAAAAGAGTACATGATGTATGACTTCATTCATGTGAAATTGTGTGAGCAGCCACACAAAGCTGAGGGGGTGGAAATCAGAAGAAGGAATGCTGAGAACAAACTGAGGACTGATAGGTGTGGGGGGGAGGGGGGAGATGGGCATGGAGGAGGGCACTTGTGGGGATGAGCACTGGGTGTTATATGGAAACCAACTTGACAATAAACTATTTGTAAAAAAAAATGAATAAACATTTAAAAAATAATAAAAGTTTCAACCCTGAATAGAAGAGGGGTTGCCTTTGGAAAAGGGGTGGTGAAGTTATTGACCAGAAGCACAAGAAAGGGCATAAGAAAACTTTGTTGGGTAAGGGAAATGCTTTGTATCATGATGGGGTGTTGGTTACCCAGGCATAAACATTTGTCAAAACACATTAAACTGTGCATTTAAAATCTGCATTTTATTGTATATGAACTATATCTCAATTTAAAAGAAAACAAACTCTCTCCCTAACTGCAGGACAGACATGTCACTGGTAAATGTGTGCCAGCCTTCTCCCTGAAAACTTAAGAAGAGCAGTGTTCTAAACATTAGAGCCTTCCTGGAATTTCCACTGAAGAAAGACTGTTGAACTGAAAACTTTGAGCCTAGAACAAACCGAATTTGCAAGACGCAACAGAGCACCTACCTCCCTACCTAAGAGTTGTTATTATCACATCATGTCATGGACAATGCCACTGTTAAGGGTTCGGTTTCCTGGAAGGCAGACTCTAGAATGAAAATTAGCTTGCGGGAGGCTTTCTAAGAAGGACTCTTGGGGGTCAATATTTGTAGAAAGGAAGGGATGGAAATAGATGGGGCAGAAGGAAGAGCTAAGTTATGATACAGTCTCAACAAAGGCCTTAGCTGATCCATGGGGGGCTCTGGTGCTCAAGTGGTCCCAGAGCAGACTCCTTGGGGGCCAAAAGGCGAGGCTTTCCTACCCCACATTGACCAATCACTGGGTGCAGGCTGCTCCTGGAAAGAGGGCTGACTTTAAACCAGCCAATCCCCAAAGGGGCTGACAGCTGAGGGCTGTCTGCCAGTAGCACTGCCAGAGGCTGGGAGAATTGGTCTTTCACAAGGAGGATTGAGACATCCCATCATAGAACCCACCACAGTCTCCAAAATCCACTTTAACCTGAATTTCCTCATTCCTTTAGCATGAACCCTGCCCTACTCTCCTTGGCCTATATTCCTATTATGAATAGCAGTATTCACCCTGACATGAATGAACAACATACACACACATGCTAAAAATTTAAAAACAAAAACAAACAAACAAACATCAGGGCAATCATCAGGGAAATGCAAATTAAAACCACAGTAGGATATTACCTCACACTTGTTGAAATAGTTATCAACAAAAAGATAAGTAACAAATGTTAGTGAGGATGTAAACAAAAGAGAACCCTCCTGTACTATATGTAGGAATGTAAATTGGTGCTGCCACCATGGAAAACAGTACGTAGTTCCTCAAAAAATTAAAAATAGAACACCAGGGGCATCTGAGTGGCTCAGTCACTTAAGCATATGACTCTTGATTTTGGCTCAGGTCATGATCTCACAGTTCATGAGTTTGAGTCCTGCATCAGGCTCTGTGCTGAGCTGTGGAACCTGCTTAGGATTCTCTCTCTTCCCCTCCCCCGTGTTCTCTCTCTCAAAAATAAATAAATAAACTTTTAAAAAACAGAAGTACCAGATGATACAGCAATTCCACTTCTAGGACTATATCCAAAGTAAACAAAATCGCTATATTGAAGAGGTATCTGTGTCCCATGTTCATTTGCAGCATTTCTTCAAGAGCCAAGACATAGAGAGGTGCCTGGGAGGCTCAGTCAGTCAAGCATCTGACTTTGGCTCAGGTCATGATTTCACAATTTGTGGGTTCAAGCCCTTCATTGAGTTCTGCACTGTTAGCATGGACCCTGCTTCAGATCCTCTCTCCCCCTCTCTTTCTGCCTCTCCCCAAATCACTGTCTCTCTCAAAAACAAACATTTAGAAATAACCTTCATGTCCACTGATGGATGAATGTATAAAGCAAATGTGGTACACACACACACACACACACACACACACACACACACACACACACTGGAATATTATTCGGCCATAAAAAAGAAGGGACTCCTGTCATTTGTTAATGACATGGATTGACCTTGAGGGAAATATGTTAAGTGAAATCAGAGAAAGACAAATACTGTATGATCTCACTTTTATGTGGAATCTTTTTTAAAAAATGAGTTTACAGAAACAAACAACAGATCAGTGATTACCAGAGGTGTAGGGTGGGGAAAATAGATGAAGGTGGTCAAAAGGTACCAATTTCTGGGGCACCTGGCTGGCTCAGTTGGGGGAGCATGCAACTCTTGATCTCAGGGTTATGAGCCCAAACCCCACAATGGGTGTAGGGATTACTCAATTACCTTCATCTATTTTCCCCACCTTCCACCTCTGGCAATCACTGATCTGTTGCTGAGCACTGGGTGTTATATGGAAACCAACTTGGCAATAAACTATAAATAAATAAATAAATAAATAAATAAATAAATAAATAAATAAAATGAGGCCCAGGATCTGAAGCAGGCTCCAGGCTCTGAGCTGTCAGCCCAGAACCCGATGACTCGAACCCAAAACTCTTTTTTTAAATATTTTTTTTTATTATACAAATAGTTTATTGTCAAATTGGTTTCCATATAACACCCAGTGCTCATCCCCACNCCAAAACTCTTTTTAAAAAGTATCAACTTCCAGTTATAAGGTAAATAAGTTCTGGGAATGTCATATACAGCATGTGACTGTAAGTATCAATATGTACTGTATATGGTAAAGTTGCTAAGAAAGTAGGTCTTAAAAGTTCTCATCATAAGAAACAAATTTGTAACCATGTAAGCTAATGGATGTTAACTAGGCATACTGTGTCATTCTGCAATATACACACATATCAAATCATTATATGGTATGCCTAAAACTAATATAATGTTATGTGTCAATTACATTTCAATAAGACTAGGGGAAAAATTAATCCAGAGCAGCCCTAACTTTAACAGCTCTTTGGAAATATCCTCCTTCATTCTGCAAATACTCAAGGTCTTTACTGGAAAGGACTCATTTCAACTTCCATTCTTTAGAATGTTATCCCCTCCCCCATTACATAGAGTAATGTTGTACAGGACCCCATAGCAGTTGTACAGGACCCCATAGTTAGAAGGGTCCCATACCCAGCTTACTGCCATGCTGCCATCATCTTGACATCCTTAGTCATTTTTGGACAGGGGCCCCCATTTTCATTTTACACTAGGGCCTGCAAATTATGTCCCTGGTCCTGCTACCAGACTGCAGTTTTAACTCCTCAGGATCCACCTTGACTATCAAGCCAAATTCACATTCTTCTTGGGGCAGTGCTCAGCCAATGGGTACAGTGATACAAAGAAGGGCCTAGAGATTTCCATCCAACATGGGACTTCTCTGATGGGTAACCTTGGCTGCTACATACTTTGCCAGGTCTGCACTGTGGTCCAACAGCTCCCTTATTCAATCCTGCTTCCTTCCTTTTCTTTCCTCAGCTGTTACTCCCTAGTAAGCCTTCTGTTCTCCCCACTCAGGCCCAGGGTCTGCTTCCCAGAGAAGGCAAACTGCTGCCATTATGGAAGACAAAGGTTGGCATGGGGATTTGAGGTGAGGCAACAAGAACACTGCACAGGTCACTTTTGCTACTGTACCGCCCCTGTGGAATTCTTGTCCTATCACCCAGCAAGGGGATGGTGATTTGTTGTGGAACTGTAAGCCTAGGATGTGTCCTACTGGGGCAGCTGTCCACATCTCAATGTCCACCAACCTTCATCTTTACCACATGGCTCAGACCAGACAACTGGGTTTTGCCTCAGTTTCTCTTTTAGTGAGTCAGTTCTATTAACAAAATTACTGTGCCTTGTACGCCAGTTCTCTGACTCACCGCCCTGCCTAATTCTTGCTAACCTCTCTCCCTATGCTAGAGAGGGAGAATCAATGAAAACCATTAAGGACACAGGGCAGCAGACTTTGATGCTTGGAAAAGCCACAGTCCAACACCTGTCTGCACCCATCACCCCAAATAACACAGAGATGACACCATTACCTATCATTTCTTTATAATAGTTCTCTTGTCTAACTAAGAGCTTTCATCTTCTCTCTACCTACATGACCAACATTAACTGATGACTTCTTGAGCCATTTTTCACAGAAAAATAAAATTTATGTCTCTCCACACAAATTCTAGAAGGAATGATGAGGCAGAATAGTGTTATTACACAGCACGTGACTGGAAATCCATCGATGTGTACACTTTATGATGGTTTCAATAAGCAAACAGCATAACTATTCTATCCACATGTAACTAGGCCCTTACCATAAATCTAATGAATATATGTATGCACACACTATATGCACCTCCAGTTGCAAATATGTACAGTGCCATTGAATCTTTAGTATGTGGGGCAGATTCTATTGCTGTCCCACCCCAGAGCCCCTTGGCTAACTTCTTGAGTTCACTTGCAGCTGTGGTGGACAGTTTCTGTGTACACTGGAGGTATCCCCCTGAGGTACCTATATCTTGCAGCTTCTGCCCCTGAGAACCAGAGAAAGCACTAGGTGTCCTTGCTCAGACCATGCACAGGGCAACCCAGAGTGCTAAGGGATCCAGGCTGGCCACTGAGCAACTTCAACCAGTAAGATAAGACAGTTGATGGATGATCAGTCCAGTTTCCCCACCCCTCAACCTCCCCACGGGACAATTCTGTGGCCATGTCCTATACCAGTGGTTCTCAAACTTTAGCATATATCAGAATCGCTTGGAAGCCTTGAATAACATGGATTGCTGAGCCCCACCACAGGGACCAATCAGTAGATCTGGGATGGGTACTTGGGAATTTTCATTTCTAACAAGCTCTCAGGTGATGCCCATGCTGCTGGTCCAGGGATGGTGCTGTGAGAAGTGGTTCTTCCGGGGGTCTCCAGTGGCATAGAGCCCCTATTGCCCACAGAGGCAACCCCTCTGGTTAGCACATGCTTTTTTGACTTCTCTCTCTTTTCAATCTCATTTTCACCACTCCCTTATTTGGACTTCTCGGACTTACCTCCCAAATAAGCCCCCAGCACTCACGCTCTTGTCTGGGAGTGTCTGCTTTTGGTGGGACAGAAGCAGGATGACATGGTTTTACATAATCTTTCCACTGAAAAGCACAGCTATGAGTGTGGGATTCCTGAGGAAATCCTGACACCCAACATATCAAAACCCACTGATTCAGATAAAGCTTTCACTTCACAGATGGTCCATAAAAGTTTGGAGTCTTAATAAGGGAGATTCAGACCAGAAACAGTATCTCCTAGACTTTGACTCTCTCACACTAGAAAGTAATATTTTAGAAATATAGAAAGTATTATTTTACTGAGAATACAACTTAGAAAGTAATATTTTCCTAGACCACATGCTGAATCGTGGCCAGTCTACATGCACATCAACAGGGTCATGTATGTGCACACACATGTGTGATTTTGGTGGGGGCACAGAACAAGAGGGAGAACACCTACTAGGTCATCCTTTGTCAGTTCTCCCAGCATTTTCTTTTTTATATCCCAAACTGGAGTCTTGGAAGCTTCACTTCCCACCCAAAGCATATATAGTGGACGTTCAACATTATATCACTTTCAAGTCACAGTGATTGGATACATATATATGCTGCAAAATGATCACAACAAATCTAGTTAATATCCATCACCACAGAGTTACACATTTTTTTTTCATGTAATGAGAACTTGTAAGGTCTTCTCTCTTAGCAACTTTCCAATACACAGTACTGTTAACCAGAGTCACCATACTGCACATGACATTGCCAGGAATTACTTATTTTATAATTGGAAGTTGGTACCTTTGATCACTTCCACCCATTTTCCCACCCTCCACCTCTCACCTCTGACAACCACTAATCTGTTCTCCGTATCTATGAGGGTTTTTCTTAATATTCCACATACAAGTGAAATCATACACTATTTGTCTTTCTCTGTCTGACTGATTTCACTTAGCATGATACCCTCAAGTTCCATCCATGTTGTCACAAATAGCAGAATTTCCTTCTTTTTGTTGGCTGAATAACACTCCGTTATATCTATATACCACATTTGCTTTATCCATTCCTCCATCAATGGACACTTAGGTTGTTTCCATGTGTTGGCTGCTGTGAATGATGCTACAATAAACATGGGAGTGCAGATATGTCTTCAAGATAGTGATTTCATTCCCTTTGGATATATCCAGGGGTGGGATTGTGGGATCATATGGTGGTTCTATGTTTTTTTAATTGAAGTGTAGTTGACACACAGTGTTACATTAGTTTCAGTTATACAACATAGTGATTCCACAAGTCTATATGTTTATGCTATGTTCACCCCAAGTGTGAACCATATCTGTCACCATACAATGCTATGACAATATCATTGACGATCTTCTATTGACTATGCTGAACCTTGCACCCCCATGACCTATTCATTACTTACCTGGAAACCTGTCCCTCCCACTCCCCTTCCCCATTTTGCCCATCTCTCCACTCCCACCCTCTGGCAACCACCAGTTTAGTTTGTTCTCTGTATTTATGGGTCTGTTTCTGTGATAGCTCTATTTTTAATCTTTGAGGAACCTCCATACTGTTTTCCATAGTGGTTGCATTTTCTATTTTTAATCTATTTGGGCAGGCTCTGGGCTTTCTCTGCCACACTCTGCAACAGCAGATCCTGCAGGTCCTCCCCATTAAGGAAGCAGATCTATCCTGTCCCTCCTTGGCCATCTGCTAAACCTGTTCTATGTACACGAAAGCATTGGTGGGGTGGAAGGACCCAGTCGTGCCACCACCACCCCACCACCCCAGTCCTCTGGCTGTAGATAAACAAAGACAGCTGTGAAATTCCCTCTGACATGGCTTGTACAAAACCTCCTACATATTTGCAGACGGTGAGGCAAGTGGCAGAATGCAAGAAGAAACGCTGGTGCTCTAAAGCTGGGGGAGAAAACCAATTAGTCAAGACCTCGGAAAACCCCACCAGCTGTGTTCCGGAAGAAGTAGCAAGTCTGCACTGGTAGATCTGAGGGCCTCCATCTGGCTGCTTACCTTGGGCTACCTACTGTGACACTGTGCCCTGTTTACACTGCTCTCTCCATGACCTGTAACTTAACTGACATTTGGGAATTTGTTTCTGATAAGCACTCTCCTGCACATGTCACCCCATGGTGCCATTTGCTCCCATGCATGACCTCCACCAATATGTCCACTGGCTTTTTAAATGCTTGGCTTTTTAAGAGCTGCCAAGAGGCATTGTTTGGGGGCCTTGCTGCCTGCAATATCCCTCTCACAAATTAGGAAGTGTATTGTCAAATTCAAAGACATCATCACTGTCCTGAGAGAAATGGGCTATTTGGAATCATTGGCCTTGGCTGAATGTAGAATTCATTTTCCAAAAGGCTGATCAGGTGACCCTGTGGTTGGCTGAATAATTACCTCCTAACATGTCCCTGTCCCAATCTCTGGAAACTGTGAATGTTACCTTACATGACAAAGGGGATTTAGTGGATATGTGAAATAGGGAGATTGTCTGCATGGATCCAGATATAATCACAATGGTCCTTATAAGAGGAAGTCAGGAAGGTCAGAGTCCAAGAAGGTGACATGATGATGAAAGCAGAGACTGGAGTAATTTGCTTTGAAGATGAAAGAAGAGGCAGTACACCAAAGGAGACAGGCAGCCACAAGAAGTTGAAAAGGCAAGGAAACAGATTCTCCCCTCAGAGCCTCATGAAGGAACCAGCACTGCTCACACCTTCACGTTAGCCTAGTGAGAGTGATTTCAGACCTCTAACCTCCAGAAATATAAGAGAATCATACTGTGCTGTTTTAAGCCACTCTGGTTATGATGAGGTGTCACAGCCACCACAGGAAACCAATGAGACTCTTTGTTCTTGGTGGAGCTATTACCTCTTTATATGGTGCTGACTTTCCATTTACACCCTTTGGAGCAACAGGTAAGCTTGAATAGTGTACCAAAGGGCAGCAAAGCTAACTTCTATTTCCACTTCCACTGTCTGGTCAACTGACTAAAAAATATTCTGATTCAATCAAAAAAGTGTTTTTTAACTGCCCACAATGAAGTGACTGACTCTCAAAGCAGGGGTTCTGAATTCACTTGTAACTGGACTCTTTATGAGGCCATTTCTCATAAACTGATAGTAGTATTGAGGTGAGGCCTGGCTTTTTGGAGATCTTTCTGACCGGAGGTGATCATCAAGTTTGGGACTCCCCAAATACAGAAACTTCCCAGAAAGAGTACTCACTGCCTGCCCCAATTGCACTTCTTTCTGTGGTGACCATGGCTGCAGACTGCCTCATTCTCCCCTGTCCCTCCTGGTTAGGGTTGAGATTGCTAGTTTGCTGGTTCACCAATCTGACAGACAACATGGGCACACCAACATTACATCCACACTAAGAACACCTGTGGACACAGGCTGTGGATTTCAAGGGCAGTCAAGTCCTCTGGAGGAGGATCTGGGGGCCAGTGGGCAGTCAGCCTGGGTTCACACCATCCTTTCACTGAGGATCGTGGGCCTGAGCCGTCTCTGCAAGCTTACCCAGTCCTATGACCAGGATCTGGTGCAAGGAAGCCAACAGCAAGTGTTTGTTAAGCAAAATCGGCTTGGAAGCCTGGAGAAGAGGAATCTGTGGGGGAAGGATCAGTGAGACTGGGCTCTGGGCACCACCCAGGGGGTTCTCATTTCCCTCTATTCATTGCCTGCCATTGTTTCTAATTACAGATTTTGCTCCCGTCCATCCCATATCCTTTGCGTTAATCCTCCCAATTTAAGCCAATTTTATCACATTGTGTTTGCTAATTTCCCATTTAGAGCTACATGGAGGCAGGTTCCCACCACTTCCTGGATGGCTCAGAAGCCAGCTGAACAGTCAAGACACCGGAGTTCTTTGCTTCTGGAGTCTGCCTTTTGTGCACTAGTGCAGCACTAGCTGTGAAATATAGACAGACCACAAGCAGGGGAGCAGTTGCTTCCACTGAAAAGGCAACAGAGGAGTCAGGACAGAGGAAGAGTGTTGAGAGAGGAGTGGTACCAGCTAAACTACTAATTTTTGCTCTCAGAGATACACACTGAGGGCAGAGGTAACTTCTTTGCCACTTCCTTCTCCCTTATTAAGCTCAATGACAAAGATATTTTCTTCACTTCCTCCTAATGAGAAATGAGGTCAGCAATGGGTTAGCTTGTCAACACTCTGACGTGACCAAAATGGTCACCCATCCACCTAGCCCTTGGAGGATATTGCTGGGCCACCAAAATGATAGTGTATCAGTTCGCTGTAGCTTTGCAACACATTTCTCTAAAATGATAACAACATAGTTAGCTCACAATTCTGTGGGTCAGAAATTTAGGCCAGGCTCTGCTGGGTGGTTCTTCTAGTCTCAGCCAGATGCCCTCATATGTCTGCAGCCAATTGTAGAGGGGCTCTGCAGGTCTTGTCTGGGCTCTCTCACATGTATGGGCCTCAGTGGGGACCACGTGGCTTCAGGTGCTGTAGGGTTCTCATCCCCCAGCACAAAAGCCCTGGCCTATTTACACAGTAGAGTCAGGGATATGAAGGAAACAAGCAGAAGCATGCATGGTCCCTTGAGGCACAGGCCCAGAACCGGCTCCCTCTCCACTCTACTCCATTCTATTGGTTAAAGCAAGTAAAATGGCCAGATTCAAGGGGTATGGAAACAGACTCCCCTCTGGACGGGAGGAGCCACAAAGTCACAGTGCAGGAGAGAAAGATATGGCAAAGAATGAATGACTGTGGCCCTTTTTAATCTTGGCAACTTTCCACAGCTTGCCACGGGGATCTTTGACCCATTATCATTCAGTACAGAAACTATGAAAACAGACTTAAAATATCCTTCATAAAGCAGTTTTTGTCCAAGAACACCCAGGACTGTCCACTTCACACAGGCTTAAGTTCAAGACACTTCTTCATCATGCTCCCCATGGAACAGCTCTTCAATCTCAACACCATCAACTGGTAAAGCAACAATTTTCCAAGACCCAAATCTGGGCAGAGAAATAGCCTAAGGGTTCAGCAAAAAACAGGGAACAGAACCCAATTCTGAGTAGTTTAAGAAAGAAATTTATTAAAGTGGGAAGGCTTAAGGAATGAAGATAGGGCAGATTAAAGCACCCAGAGACTAGCCATGGCAGTAAGTCATTACCACCCCTGGCTTGAACTGGAACCCACTGAGCACTGGAACCTTGGAGGAGGGGCAGAGCACTGGACAGAGCTATAGATGTGGACACAGCCACTTGCAGGAGCTTTGCCCCAAGCAGATAGGAAGGAGGGAAGAGGCACCTTAACCTCTGTCTTCTTTCCTTCTGGTACCACTCAGTGACCAAACTGAACTGGAAGCCTGAAGGCAAGAGTCCAGTGATACAGCGCACAGAGGTTAGCCTCTCAGGACACCCATCAGAACAAAGAAGGGTGAAGAACAGGTTGGAGGGTAGCAGGAGGAAGCAACATAGTGCCACTGTTGCTGACTACTACTGGACAGTGACACCAACCACAGTGGACATCACTGTTGGAACCATTCTCATTGTGGCCTCAGGGAATGGGGTAGCTCACATCACTGCTGCCCCCACCCTTCCAGGGAAGACTGCGCCCTGCCTCTGCTTCTCTCCAGAACTAGCTCCTGAGCCCAGGTCTGAAAATGGATGCAGTAAATCTGAGCTGGCAGGATCTGAGGCACACATCTGCACCCCAGCTACAAAGGAGGGTAAAAAAACACTAATCATCCAACATTTTTAGCCATTCTATCTGGGGGTTAGGTCCTGTTTTCTATCAAGATAAATAGGGTGGAACATTTTGCAAACCCAGCAAGGAAGTGGTGTTAATGCTGGACAGCCAAGGAGAAGGACTTCCACACAAGTCCCCTGGGCAGCTGCATGTCTGCTGTGTGCAGTAGGTCAGTCCCACCTCAACCTTGACTCACATGGACAGTGGAGCCTGGGATGGTGCCTTCTTGGTCAAGCCCATCTGTAGACATCCAGGTCCTTCTTTCCCACCTCCTTACCTTCTAGAAGTCACTCAGAGACACTGGTGGGAATAGGACTGGCAGGCACACCAGGAGGGAGCTGCCCTTCAAAGGAAACACAGATAGTGTCTTAATAGGAAAGCTAAGGAAATGAAAGTAATTATGCAACACACTGCTAGAGTGACACAGCCCTTGGGAAAACAGAACACATGCATCTTTTGCCTGATGTGGATATTCAGGAATCTGCTGCCTTCTGTCGACCAAATCTTGGCATGAGAACTTGCCTCCTGCTGCCTGTCAGCTGCGTTCAGTGCTCATTACAACTTCCCCAAGATAAGCCATGTGTCCTCTGTCTCATTCTGACACATGGCATTAGCAGTGAGACTGACTTTGAGGGGCAGGAGGACTACTTTAGAATCTGCATTCCATCCCTTTAGTCTAACCTGGAACAAATGGTTTTCAGCACTCACCTAATCAGGATGCCCTATGAATCTGACCCTTACCTACCTCACCACTCCAAATATAATAGCTGGTGAGTATTGAGTGCTAACTATGTGTCCAAGACTTGATTAAGTTTCTATCTGTCTAACTACATTTAGCTTTCACATCAACTCTATGTAATAGACACTACTATTATTTTCCTTTTACAGGTAATAAATGGAGGCTCAGAGGGGTTAAGAGACCTATTCAAGATCTCATAGCTGGTAAGCAGCAGAGCTGGGATTCAAACCCAGGCAGAACATAAGCTTCTGACCAATAGACTCTACTGCCCATGTGAATGGTAGTCCCAGCAGTTCCTGGAGCATATGCGGGATTCCAAAGTTTATATGTCATTTGGTCTATATGTGTCTGCTTCAATTACATTTACCTGGTGATAGCATATTTTGAAAAACGATCATTTATATGTGGCAGTATGGAAAAAATAGCCAGAATATTTTCTAGAAGAAAATCCTTTTTTAAAGTTTATTTATTTATTTTGAGAGAGAGAGAAAG
Organism: Crocuta crocuta; assembly: GCF_008692635.1. Lineage (NCBI taxonomy): Eukaryota > Metazoa > Chordata > Mammalia > Carnivora > Hyaenidae > Crocuta > Crocuta crocuta. The sequence continues at coordinate 3,558,522 of NW_027551566.1, forward strand.
AGAACCTGTGTGTAAGAGGGGAGGGGAAGAGAGAGAGAATCCTAAGCAGGCTTCATGCTATCAGTGCAAAGCCAGGCACAGGGCTCAGTCTTACCAACCATGAGATCATGACCTGAGCCAAAATCAAGAGTCAGATGCTCAACCAACTGAGCCACCCAGACACCATATAGAATCGTCTTAATCATGGAACACCAATAAGTAACTTCCTTGGACTGTGTGTCAATAAGTTTCCAAAGATGAGGCCAAGTTTTGCCTTTGTGTGTCTTCACAGATATGTTAAAGGGAAGGAAAAAGAGGAATATAAAAAAGAGCTACTACAAAGTCACATTACGCTAGGAGGATAAAAGGTCAGACCTTCCTCCATTGCGAGGTGGAGTCTCCATTCTCTCCCTTTGAATATATATGGACCTGTTAGCTATGGTGGGCATGACACCATGTGACTTCTGGGGCTCAATTATAAAAGGCAATATGACTACTTGCTTTAGGGATTTTTATCCTTGGAACCCAGCCACTTGCAAGGGTACATGTATATGTTCCAGCCACAGTCCCAGTTGAGGGTCCAGCTGATAGAGAATATCAACCACCATATGTGCGAGCAAGGAGCCTTCAGATGATACAGGTTTCAGCTTCCCAGTGTCCCCTTCTGCTTGGAGTGAAGCAGGGATGAGCTGCCCTATGGAGCCCAGCCCAAATTCAGATTCATGAGCAAACAAATGTTGTTGAAAGCCACTAACTATGGTGTCATTTGTTACACAGGCACTTATGGGGATGAGCACTGGGTGTTATATGGAAACCAACTTGACAATAAACTATTAAAAAATTAGAAGAAATAATATAGCCTTTAAAAAAAGAAAATATTCATTGGTTTGTTTAAAAAAAATAATGTGCCCATTGCATGTTATCATAAGTAGGATTTTAAATGAAAAGTAGTATATTTTTCAAAATAAAAAATTAGTGAGAAAAAAAGAAAAATATACTTACCATAGTATACAAAACAGGCAAAACCAATCTGTGGTTTTAGAAGGAAAGGTAGTTGTTCCCATTAGGAAGAGGGTGGTGACTAGAAAGGAACATGAAAGGGGTTGCTGGGGTGCTCATAATGTTATTATTTTCTGATCCAGGGCTGATTTACTTTGTGAAAATTCATCAAGCTGCACTGATTTGTGTACTTTGTGGATGTATACTATAATTCAGTAAGAGATATTTAAGAATGTTAGGAATGGTATCTCGACAAAGCTTGGTGAATTCAGTGGGTCCAATCCAAAATTTCTTCAACAATAGCCCCAATCACTTTCACTGGGATATAGGATCACAATGTACATAAAAGCACTGTGGTAGGATGCTGGCCCTCTTACTGCTGACTTACAGCTTGTCAGCTGGAGCCAATGGGTTTCTTTTTCTCAGAGCCATAGTGATAGTTAATTTTATGTGTCAACTTGGCTGGGCCACAATGTCCAGTGTCAAATATTATTCTGGATGTTTCTGTGAGAGTATTTTTGGATAAGATTAACATTTAATCCAATTAACATTTAAATCGTTGTACTTTGAATAAAGCAGATTGGTTTCTATATGAGTGGGCCTCATCCAATAAGTTGAAGGCCTGAACAGAACAAAAGACTGACATCCCCCAAGCAAGCAAGAGGGGATGTTGCCAGCAGATTGCCTTTGGACATGAACTATATTAGCCCTTTCCTGAGTCTCCAGTGTCCTGGCCCACCACAGATTTTGAACTCACTAGCCATGAACCAATTCCTTAATATTCTCTCTCTCTCTCTCTCTCTCCCTCTCCCTCTCTCTCTCCCTGTCTCCATACACATTTTGTTGGTTTCATTTCTCAGGTCTCAGGAGAACCCTAACTAATATATCCATATTTTTGGTGCCTGGCTTGTGTTCTTTCTTACTTAAACTAGATGTCAGCTGGGTGGTCTATATCTCTCAAGGAGATGGTAAAACTTTCTCAGCCCCAATTTCCATGCCCATGTGAGGTTTCAAAGCTTTCCCTATGGCCTCTCTTCATCTAGAGGTTTCTTCCAGATGCTTCTTTCTCCCTTAAAACTGGCTTGTAATTCATACATAAGCCCAACCCCTCATTGGTTTCCATTAAAAAAATAATTTGCCTGAAGCATTTCATGAGTTTATTGACTTTACTAAAGTTTTGAGAGGGTAAAAAATAGATATTTGTATTAGTCAGCTATTGTCACAACATGTGTAACAAATATTCCCCAAACCCAGAGGCATACATAAGAATTAATTCCCTGATCACATATCAGTGGATTGGCTTGGGTTTGGCTGATTTAGTGTAGACTTTGAGTTGGCATGGCACACTTTGCGAATTGGGTTCAGGTCTGTTCCACATGTTCCTCACTGCCCTTGGTCTTACAAATATCCCAGACATGTTTTTACCATGGTGAAAATGAGGAACGCAACAGAGCAAACTCCCTGCTCAAGAGCATTTTAAGCTTCCATTCATGCCATATCTATTAATGTCTCATCAACCAAATCAAGTTAAGTGGACAAACCTAAAGTCAAGAAGTAGGGCAAACACTCAGCCCCCCATCCATGAGGCCACAGCAAGGGTGTGGGAATATAATACTAGCGGGGAGGGGAGAACTGAGATCAGCTATTCAAACTCCCACTCTGGGGTCTCTTGCCATCCCCTAGTCGCACACCACCTCCCTCTCCTTTCCTCTCTTTCACTTCACCTTCCTCCAGGGCTCCAGAATAAAATCTTCTCTTCATCTCTGCAGGATGGTTTCTCTTTCATTCATACCTGAAGCATGGTTTCCTTCCCCAGACTCAGTGCATCTCCTCAGTACAAGTGAATCTGTCCCACCCATCTCCAGGAAGCTTGATAAAAAATTAAATTTGCCTAAAATGTACATGGAGCACAGGCAGAGCCCTTCATTCTGTGGCTATAATGCTTCTGAGCCATCCACTATGAAACTCTCAAAGAAAAATAAGCTATCACCTTCCACCCTCCAAACCCTTTCACTTGTAAGCTCTCAAGTCAGGGAAATGAATATGGAATTTCCAGGCTCCCAAGCCATTCAAAATAAAGAGTCAAGTTCTCCTGGGGAATTGTCTGAGTCTGTTTCTGAATGAACCTCTGTCCAAAAAACAAAACAACAAAAACTTTTTTTCATAGGAGTCTCAGGGGCAACGCTTTCATGGAGCAACAATGAACAGAACATCCATCTGCCAGTCCTAAAGCATATCCCCAGGCAAGCTGGGAAAATCAAGCAGAAAATTAAGCCTGTGCTCCAGCTTCTCTCCCAGGCTGGTCCTCCATCCTCGTCAGTGCAGAATGTGGCTCACCCTACTAGGAGGGCTGGTGTATGTTGAAGGCTAGGAGTGGGAGTGGGAGGCAGTGTTGCCCCTGACCCTCCAGGGACTGCTCTGATGCTGACTCATTTCACAACTAGATAATGAATACACCCACAGCTCCTCTGGGTCTGAGGGCTGACATTGCCTTTTCATTTTGCTTCAGAAACATCACTGAGCTGTGTTACTAGGCTTATTTTGGAAGAGTGTGGGGAATGGAGTGACATCACCTATCTGCAGACACTATCCTCAGGAGATGTAGAAAAGTCAAATGTGCAGACACAGGCTGTGATTGTAACAAGGCAACAGATTTGTGGAAGGTCTGGGTTCTGGGGGCTGGGGAACCAGCCTGCGGGTGGCTGTGGGGGTACGGTGAGGCACTGATTCTAAGACGGACTTTTTTCGCCATCCTAACAGTTCTGAGGTTGGGACAGATCTTATTATCAAAGATTCCTGAAAAATACTTCCTCTAGAAATTAGTCATCTAGTAACTGTGGCCTGCATGTGCTTGAATGTCAAGAGCATCAGTATCAAACCTGGCAAGGTGGTGGCAGTCAACAGCAGAGCACCCGATTTGTGGGGGTGGGAAGAAGGTGAAATATGGGTACAGCAGCCCCCATAGAGCAGGAATTAAAAGCAGGCTAGCTTTTCATAATGACTAAACCAGCTTATAAGCCCAAAGCCAAGGGCTTTTAGCTCTTCTATGGATTACATCTAGAAGTGCTACACCAATACAGCTCTTGATGACACTGAGGACAATACTGCTGGGGAGAGAGAGGGAGCCACAGGAATCAACTTGCAGTCAAAAGTGAGTCAGACTAATCGGTCTCTAAGTGTTAAGAAATCTAGAGTACATTCACCAATTTGTTTGCTTGTATCTTTTTATGTTCACCAAAGAGGAATATATGATAAAAAAAATTCATGTAATTAAGTCTGAAAGCGCTTTCAATAAGTTAAAGGTAAATTCTGAATGACAAGAAAGCAGGCTGCCACAGTATTCATGGCAATGCTTTTTCCTCCTTGGTGAGACAGCAATAAAAATGCACTTTAAGACCAGGTAGGGCTAAAGACATTATTTTTCTTTAAATGTTTTATTTATTTCTAGGAGAGAGAGAAAGAGAGAGACAGCGTGAGCAGGGGAGGGTCAGAGAGAGAGGGAGTCACAGACTGAAACAGGCTCCAGGCTCTGAGCTGGCAGTCAGCGCAGAGCCGGACGCGGGGCTCGAACCCACGAACCGCGAGATCATGACCTAAGCGAAAGTCGGACGCTCAACCGACTAAGCCACCCAGGCGCCCCTAAGGACATTATTTATTTGTTTATTTTTTTACAAATAGTTTATTGTCAAATTAGTTTCCACATAACACTCAGTGCTCATCCCCACAAGTGTCCTCCTCCATCCCCCCCCCCCCCCCCCCCCACATCCATCAGTCCTCAGTTTTTGTCAGCATTCAAGAGTCTCTCATGGTTTGCCTCTCTCCCTTTCCCCCACCATTTTCCCCCTTCTTCTCCCCCTTGTTCTTCCGTCAAGTTCCTCCTAATCCTCCTATACGTGCAAACATATGATATTTGTAAGGACATTATTTTTAATGGGCTTTACCAGATCCTAAATCTCATCTCTCACCCCAATCACAGTGCCCAAAAGGGGGCCAGACACAGGCATAATAATGAGCCACACTGAGTTCCTAGTCCACATCCCCACCCTCACTTTATGGCACTTCCCTCTCCCTTCCTCCTTAAATTAAAAACCTCTTCCATAGTATATCAAGTGCTACTGGATCCTTCATCTGGGTCGATTCTCAGAAAAAGCTTTGTTCCTTTCTTCTCCCTGGGAGACAGAGGACACAGAGAAGGCTCAAGAGAACATGCGTTGCCTATAGCATACTTGCATTTTAGCAGTGCAAAAGGAAGAGCCTCTAAGAATGGGATTCAGGCACTGGCAGTCAGAAAGGAAGGTTGTGCGGAGTGAAGGAATGAGTTTTTACCCACCACTCCTTGAAATCTGGCCAAGTGAGCCAATGAAGACATGTGGACAGCATGGACAACCAGGGGAATGGATTTGAATTTGCAAAAGAATGTGCCTTCTCATGCTCAGGTTCCAAGTAAATGTTGTAGGTGTTTCAGAAAACATTAAATAATCTGCATGCCTAGGAGATGATAGTTTGGGAAGCAAATCTGGAAACTACCCACCAATAGTAGATTGGATAAACAGATTGCAGTATGTTCATAAAAGGAAATAAGGTACAGCAAACAGGACAGGCAAGCCAAAGAATGTTCAAGAAAATCATCAACTGCACAGACAGCACATTGAGCCAAATCCAGGTACAAAGCATAAAGAGGGCATGATTCTGTTTATATAAAAGGCAAAACTAAAATTAAAAAAATAAAAACCAAACGCTGGAGAAACTAAACAATGTTATTTTACATTGAGATTGCAGTTTCCTTAGTGAGGAGACCAGGTAGGGACTGGGAGGTGGCATCAGCAGGACATCCAGGATGCTTGGAATCAGTCCGTATCTTGATCTGGGTGCGGTTACATGAATGTGCTGAGTTTATGAAAAGTCATTGTGCTGTACACTTAGGATATGTGCATATTCTTCTCGTATGCATGCTTAAAGGGTTTCTTTGAAGTTTTAAAACTTACTTTTAATAAAAAGTGTTTTAAAAGGGAAAATTCCTTTGGTCACTGAGACTAGAGAGAAACCCAAACAGGCTGCCTATAGGATCCGGAGAAAGGATCCTGGCTCACTGGCTTCCACTTTTATCAGCCTGCCTGAAACTAAAGCATCACATCAAACAAATTGTATATTGTATGTCACTTCAACTTAATGAAACAAGGTTCAGCAAATGAAAAAGAACTACTTTGACAGCCCTCTGAAACACATTTCACACATATGTCAGTTAAGGCTTTGAAAGGCATCAGCTTCCTTCCTCCAGAACCCCATTTTTATTGAGTTGTAACTGACATATAACGTTGTATTAGTTTCAGGTGTACAACATGATAATTTGACGCATGTATATATTGTAAAACAATCACCACAATAAGTTCAGTTAACGCCTAAAACCTCTGCTGGTTACAAAGTTTTTTCTTGTGATGAGAACGTTTAAGATCTACTCTTTGATCAGCTTCCTTTTTAAAGGAAGAATTCAAGCATATGCATGCATACACACACACATATAATGCACTCAAAACCTCTGATAGCCTCAGTTTGCAACCTAAGCTAAATCATAGCTCTGTTACAGTCATTCCATTTGTCTATTTCCCCAGTCTTTCCAGTCAGTTTTCACTCCTCCTTCCTCTAACACTCTATAAGCCAAATTTAACAGTAAATGATTATTTATTTGATCAATATTGACTAGCACCTGCCATGACACAGGCCTGTGCTAGGTGTTTGATGTAATCTGATAGCAACCATATGAGGCTGGAAACATGACCATTTTACAGATGGAGAAACAGAGGCACAGAGGGCTCACAGGGCTTATCCAAGTACAGCAAGTGGGGGAGCTGTAATTCACCCAGAGTTCCATTCCTTGTTGGAAATTATAACCTTGATTTTCCAGTTATCTAATACTGCATAAAGAGCCACCACAAAACAGCATCTAAAACAGGAGTTAGAGTCTGGGGGTCAACTGGCTCAGTGGGCAGTCCTCACTTGGGGTCTCCCATGAGTTTGCAGAGAGATACAGTACGACTGCCTTCCTCTAAGGACTCATCGCTGGGGGTCTGGGGTCTTCAGGCAGGTCTCCCTGGTCTCTCCATGTGGTGTCTCCACGCAGTGACCTCGGGGTGGCAGGACTCCTCACATGGGCTGAGTGTGTCCATGAGACACTGGCAGCATCATTTCTGCCACTTTATATCCAATGGGGCCATCAGAAGTGCCCTCCAGGTTCAAAGGGAGGGGACCAAGATTCTACTTCATCATGGAAGGAATGTCTAAGAATTTGCAGGCATGTTTTAAAACCACTATCACCTGTACATTATAACTTTGGGTGCTGAAAACAACTATTGTCCCAATATTTCCCTCTCTTCCCACACTTCTTTTTTTATGTTTTATTTATTCTTGAGAGAGAGAAAGGGAGGGAGGGAGGAAGGGAGAGCGAGCAAGTAGGGGGAGGGCAGAGAGAAGGAGTTACAAAATCCAAAGCAAGCTCCAGGCTCTGAGCTGTCAGCACAGAGCCCGAATGTAGGGTTCAAACCCACAAACCACGAGATCATGACTTGTGCCGACGTCAGATGCTAAACCCACTGAGACACCTAGGCACTGCCCTCCCCTCCTGCCAACTTCTAGTCATGAATGCACTTCCCTACTTTCTGATTCTGGGTATGGCCATGTGACTTGCTCTGGCCAGTGGGATGTTAATACAGTGATGTGCTTGTACCCCAATGTTCATAGCAGCACTCTCCACAATAGCTAAANTTGTGCAGCAGGCTTGCCATCACCATGGGTGAAAAGCCATTGGTATGGCCAGCCTGCTGGTTGGAGGAGGAGGAGGAAGAGGGGTAGGGACCGAAGGAGCACATTCAAGTCACCCCAGCCATACCAGGCTGAGATTAGAGGACCCTCAGCCAGCCTGCAGATCCAGGAGAACAATTCAGCATAGGTCAAGCCACAGAATGTTAACATAGCCTGTAACACAGGGGTTTTGTGGCTCTAAGTAAATGGTGCACTGCCACACCAAGATGATATTGGACCCATTTCAGAAGGAATATTTAGGAGATGTGAGAAAGCCTTATGACTAATAGTAAATGAGAGCATTGCTCAAGATGAAGAAAACGTAAATAGGAGACAAATTAATATGTTGGCCAAGGTGGTCAATGACATTCCAGAATGAAACCACAAGATGAATTTGTCCATAGAGTCCCATCAAAGCCACTGTCTGAGCCCTGCTCAGAACTGGCTGCCTTGAACCAGCTCACTGATAACCTGGTCATCATGATGCTAGAGTCCCAGAGGATATGTAATACATAGGTATGTGCAAGTGCATTTTGTGGTCCATGTGCTGAGTATGAAAATAGGAAAGCATCTTTGGATGATTCTTTTAATGAGGAACAATTAAAATTCCACAGTCATTAGTCCATTGTCTTGAGCTCTGACACTGGCTATTTCTTTAAATAAAAGAAAAAGAAAGAAAGAAATTTTATTTGATCTTTATTAAATAAACTTCCCTTAGAAAAATGATCACCTCTGCACTGTTGATTCACATACACAATCTCATCCCTTACGGGGGCTGCCCCTTTCCACCACCACAATGTCTTTCCCAAGAGGTGGGGGAAGTAGCTCAGTGAGAAGTATCTGGAATCAGAGGTTGAGAACTCTGGTGCTTGCAGGAATGTGGGAGTCCACCTAATCCAACGTATGTGATTACCTGAGAAAGGCAAGGTTGGAGCCCAGAGAGGGCAAGTTTCCTCCTGGTGCTCACACAAGTAAGGATGGGAACTGGCTTGAAATTGAGCTCAGGTCCACCTTTAGAAGATTCCCTGGAAGACCAGTAAACCCCTGGGATTACAAAAACCATAGCTTGCATTCTTCAGTCCTCTGGATTTCAGTTTATTCCGCTCTGAGAGGTAAGCCCAGGATTAGGTGAATTTCAAAGTCCTGTCTAGCACTTTGATTTTTTATTTTAAACAGTTCTATAAGAGGAGGTTAAGGACACTAAACCTCTCTCAATAAGGTGTTTGGAGTCAAACAGACTTGTTTTCAAATTCTGGTCCCCCCCTGATCTTGTACCCTTGCACACTTCACTCAGCTTCTCTTCCCTTAGATGACCCAGATGACCCAGCAGGCAGAGTGAGCCCCTTACAAGGCCACATGCAATTCAAAGGCACTCAAGGTTTCTTTTTTCCCAAAAAATAATTTGCTATGTGTCAGTTGCATTTATTGGAAAGATGCTTTCTGGAAGACCTCATGTAAATCCCAGCTCACATAAGGCAAGAGCCTCACAAAAGTTGGTGGGTTTTCCCTTTACCAGCTCAAGCAGTCACTGCCATGGGCAGTATCATAAACTTAGCTTAGAAACCATTTTTCCTTAACAGCTTTCAAATTTTGCAATTCCCAACCAACTTTAATTTAATGATACTCTATATTTGTATCATGGAGTGAAACTTCGTTATAATTTTATATTAAATTATTTCAGAATCACATCACTCAAATTCACATAAAAAATAACTAAAATTATATATAACATTTCAAAAGACATCAAGCCAGTCTTCATGGAGAAAAACTAAGAACCTGGTCTATCTTTGTGCTTGATTCATGGTTTAGCACATTTTTTATTTCTAATCACATGTGTTAAGTGGGAGGAAGTGCCATCATCTTTTTGAGGTCTAGCCCTTGTCAGCTCTTCACCCTCCCAGTAGAAATGGAAATAGTTTCAGGACCTCTCTCAATGGAGATGACAAGGGACTAAGGTGACTGGCACCTAGACAAATGTCCCCAAGATGCCACCTCACTCTGATCACTGAGTTGACCTCTCCTTTCCCAGGTAACTTTCAAATACTGACTCTTTCTTTTAAAGAATTATAAATATCCAAGGCAAATGGGGATCTTCTGGGGTCGTCTCTCCTGTCGTGGACCTCAAGAAAAAGAGGCCCTCTGGGTAAGAAAGGATGGCATCGCACATCTGGTTAGCCATAGGACCGGGGTGCCATGGCATTCTCTGACTCTCCTACAGCTTTTGACCACCCCATGTCCCTGGCCTGCCCACTGCACACCACGGCCTTGCCACAAATTCATGGCCTCAAGGTTCTAGACTTGGGAGAAAAGATGGTGCCACTGGGAATACAAGTGGGTGGCTTTTCCTTTCCCCTTGGCTGTTTCTCCTCTTTTATTAAGATTTTATTTTTTATTTTTATTTTGAGAGAAAGAGAGAGAAATTGTGTGGGGGAGGGGCATAGAGAGAGGGAGAGAGAGAATCCTAAGCAGGCTCCATGAAAGGCCCAAACCTACAACCATGAGATCATGACCTGAGCCAAAATCATGAGTCAGAAACTAAGCCACCCAGGCACCCCTGTTTCTCCTCTTGAGTCTATTTACTGACCCATTAGGGTGCAGCCTGGACAGACACTGATACAAAACCCTCAGTTTCCTGGAGCAGAGTCTCATATTTAGGTCTTTGGTCACTGTCCCTTCAGTGATGTCACAGAACCACCTCTATCATGAGGGTTCTCAAAGAGCCTGGAGGAGTCTGGGGTAACAGAAAACTAATTCCATTGGAAATCCCAGCTTTATGAGTCTTTGGACACAAGTTAGAGAGTGTGAGCCCCCAATCTGAACCTACCAGAGCCAGCCAACATTGTGTCCACATCTTTACAGGCATTTCTCAGACTCAGATCATGTAAGGAGGACAAGTACTGTCCCCAGACTAGAAGGCCATGCTCTGTCTGGCTCCTGTGCCTGAACAGCCTTCTGACAATATCCATCACTGACAACCATGCTCCACCCCCACAGGCCTGGTCTTACGTACCTAGAACTTATCTTGCTCTGCCAGCCACAGGGCATGTGCACATGCTATTTCCTCTTCCTGGAATGGTCTCATCTCTGCCCCATCTCAAGTTACCTCCCTCTCACTTCTCTGATCTCATTCCTCAGAAAGCCTGTCCTGACCCCCATTCAGTCTCTAAGAACCCCTTCAGCTTTTTCTTGTGATGCCTCAATGCAACATGTAGCCAGGGGCCACACTGGAAGTTCCCTGAGGACAGGAGGGGTCCATGCAGTGCTCACCGCTGCATCCTTTACACTCAGTACAAGGCTGAGCAGATACATTACATAGTAGGCACTCAGTAATTATCACTGAATGCATGAATATGTGCTTAGCGGTTGGCAACATCAACAGTTTGTCCCTTTTCCTCATGCAAAGAGCAGGATTCCAAAGGAAGGAGGTAGTCAAGGGGAGAGGTGCTAACCCTGCACTGTCTTCCTAACTCCTGACTTCTCATCAAACTTCCCTGGAGGCCCTTCTGAACCCCACCCCCGAAACAGGCCTGTGCTTTGGAGGAACTCCTGAAAACACCCATGTTTGAATGGAGTCCTCAAGTCTTCAGAGAAATCTTGAGGTCGCTTGCCCGTAATAGGTTCCAATCTTGCTTTGAAGACCACCAGGGACTCAAATATACTTGAAAAGGTAGGGATCCTTTTGTCTAAAAATATGTCTTCAGCCATTCTCCTTGCTATATCGGTGAGGAGAGAGAGACCACACACAGCTCCATCCCCTTATTGGTTAGAATTCTTATTAATATATGTAATTCCCTGGAAACAAGCATGAACATCTCCAGAAAAAATCTACCAGCACCCCCACTTAGTCTGCTCAACCTACAAAACAACAAAAAAAGATACTTAGGGATGAAGCACTATCTGAGCAGTTAAGGGAAAAACTTCCTCGGCAGGAAATGTTCCAGAGGCTGCCAGACAGAAACATGAAGAGCCAAGCAGCCTTCCATCATGGTATTTTCCTTGACTCCTCATCCTGCTCCCATCTCCAGGTCATTCCACATTCCTCCCCTCTCGAGCCGTGGGAGCATCCTCAGGGGCCTCCTTCCCATCCAGGTTCACAGGCCACCTGCAAATCTCATCCTGGACTTCAGGAGCCCCCAGCTGTTTTTCAGAGTTGGCTAAACATGAACTTAAGTACACTGCTGGGCTATATAAATATTGTGCTCCACAGAATGGTACAAAGCAGATAATTTTAGGAGGTCACAGATGTTTCTTGTGATTAGCCAAGTCACAGTTCTAGAAGAATTTTTCCCCCAAAGAAAAGTAAAAAAGGATCTTCAGCAGCTGCTTGTGGGTATTCCATGAGGTAGGCAAGTGTAGGCACTGGGAAGAGTTCTTTGCAACTATAAGAGTTTCCCTCTAAAACCTAGCAAGTGGGGTCCAAAGTCCATGACCACGGAGCAGGTCAGACAAGCAAATCACATGCCCAACCCCAATATGAGCTGTTTCTCTACCTCTGGATTTGCCCCAGCTCTCAATTCATGCCATAAATATTCATGAAGCACCTACTGATGCAAGATGCTATGCCGTGGCTGTCTTTGAAAACTCAGAAAGTAAGTGGCAGAAAGGGACTTCTAATCACACAGACCTACAAGAAGGCTCACAGCAGCACTGTTCGAAATAGCCTTGGAATCGACTGGAAACAACCTCAATACAATGAAACACCACTCAACTATAAAATGAACAACCGTAACTACATAGGACAGTATACATGAGTCTCAGACACAGAATACTGGGTGGAAGAAGCCATTTATATATGCACAAAAATAGGCAATACTAAAATCTATGATGTCAGAAGTCAAAATAGTGGGCACTCTCAAGGAGGGTGTAACTAGGAGGCAGCATGAGAGAGGGTTCCTGGGTACTGATCATGTCCTATTTCCCAAGCCAGGTGCCGGTTATGGGGATTTGTTCCATTTGGGAACGTTTGTCAAGCTGCACACCTAGGGTTTGCAAACTTTTCTCTACAAAGTGTATTTAAAAAAGTAAACGAATAAAAGCAACATGCCCGAGGTGCCAGAGCTAGGAAATGGTGAGGGCAAGACCCAGCCCCAGGCAGTCTCATCCCAGAGTGCAAGCTCTTACTCATGACAAGTTAGAGTCTTGCTAGGGTGGCCAGACTCAGAACCTGCTACAGTCTGTTTTTGGGTCTCGCTATTACTGTCTACTCCAGCTGATTTCCAACTGCCTAAGAGCTTTCTTGGGTGCCTGGAGCTCACTGTGTCTGGGAGCCAACAGCCCTTGGGCCAGGAGCAGCTCTCCACCAAAGGCTGATGGGAATTAGTTTAAAAATTCCACAGCCTTTCCTTGGTGAGATGACTCTCTAAAGTGCATCTCCTTGAACATCGTCATGGGTTCAATTACAAACAGGAATCTCCTGCCTTCCTGTCCAGTCTCATGTCCCCACTCCCTGACAGGTGTTTCCTAGGACTACCTCCCAGGTAACCTACTGCCACTCAAGTCTTTGCCCCGTGGTCTGTTTCCATAGAATCAAATTCAGGCAGCCCCTTCTCGGAGAGACCTTCCTTGGCCACCGAGCTCCCCACTTGGCCACATTACTACTTTCCTCCTTTTTAGTTATACAGTCAACCTTCATCAACATGGGGGTTAGGGGCACTAACGTAGTAAAAAATCTGTGTATAACTCTGCCTCCCCTCAAAATTTAATTACTAATAGCCTATTGCTGACTGGAAGCCTTCCCAATAACCATAAACAGTTAATATATATTTTGTAATACACATACATGTGTATTATATCCTGCATTCTTACAATAAAATAAGCTAGAGAAAAGAAAATGTTATTAATAAAATCATTAGGAAAGTACATTCAGAGACCTGTACTGCACTTATAGAAAAAAAAAATCCACATGTAAGTGGACCTGTGTCCACTGTCGAACAACTGTGCTCACCTTCTGAAATCATTTTGCTTGGTTATTTGTCTACTGTTAGTCCCCCTGCCACCCATATATGTCCCCCCTCTGACAATGAAAGCCTGGGAGAAGAGGGACCTCTGCTTGCTTGCCACATTCCCTCACACTTAGAACCAACAGTGATTTCCAGAGTATTTAGTAACATGTATGGTAAAGAAGAAACCCATCAGAACGGGGTCTGACCAAAGGGAACAAACCCCGGTCTCATAAATAACTGGCATAATACCAGCTTAATATCATTAGTGTCTAATAAATGATAAATGCTCGACAAATATTTATTAGATTAGCGAATTAATCAGCCTACGAACAAATGAAACCTGGCAGCTCACTGCTAAAAATCCCAAGTCTGCCCTAACTTAAACTTTCCAGAATAGAAAACTTGCCCTCGTTGCTGATGCTTCCCTGGATCTCATGCCTAAAGACATGTGAATGGACCGACCTTTGGGAGCTGAGATTGCCATTTCCCCTCTGGGGAGTGAGGAAATCAGCTGCAAAACAGGAGGGGCCCTAACGGTTGCCACAGGTCCCAGAACCTCAGTCTGGACTACACCCCCGCATGAGCAATCAGAGAAACCTCCATGGGGGTTGAAGGGGTGAGCCTTTTGCCCCATCTCTTCCATGCCTAGGGCAGGCTAAGTCTTTTCAAAGCTTAAGAAGGTAGCATCCACAGGGAAGCTCTTATAGCCCAAGCCCTGACCTAAGTCCTTCTACCAACCTAGCCTCAGTGTGTTTACAAACACACTCTCTGAACCCAAGATTCCAACCCTGAAGATTGTTTTCCAATATGGTGTTGTCTGCCTGGGTGGAGAAGAGTTGTTTCATCCACCATTGCATCTCTATGCTTAGCACAGAGCCCATGCATGCAGATACACCGTAAATGTGTGTGGAATGAATGAACTGTTCAATCAATGAAATGATAACATTTCAATACAAGGTTATCTTAAGTCGTGGTGTACAGGCCTTGCACTCTACACTAGCCCTGTACCACCTGCCAAATTACAGACATGCAAATCCCCTGAAGAGTATAAAGCTGGCTACACACGGAAGATGAGGAGCCATTTTCAGAGGATGCTCAGCATCTGAGCTGACACCCACACCTCTGAGCTGTCACTTCAGCACCAGCTGTCCCATGGGTGTCACTTGGGGCTGATCTCCCTCCTCTCACCCTTAGGCAGGATAACAGAAAAACTGGCCGAGTGTGGGTTTCATCAGTACCCACATAAAACTGGAGGGAGAGTGAAAGGCAATCTCCCAGGAGAGTGATTCCTGTGTCTTTAATACAAAAGTGATAAAAGTCCTTCATCAGAATAGATTTTGTCTCCTTTTGGGCTTCAGGCAAATGAATGGAATAGTCCCAGCTCTGGGGAAACTCAGGATTCCTATTCGTAGACCTAGGACCCACCTGAGTGCCTCACTCGAGAGAGTGATCTCTCCCTATTGCAGAATCTCTACCTATTGCAGAAGTGCTCTACCCAATCTCTACCTATTGCAGAAGTGCTTGACTCTCTAGCTCTATCTGTTGATTCCTACTTTAAAGCTAGGGCTCCCTTTCAGAGATCAGACAACCCTCTGAGTCCTAGAGGGGAAAGGTGCAGTGGGGTCTTCAGCCTCCCCCATCAGCGACCCATCACACCACGCACCTTGTGTGCCCTTGAGCAGGCAGGAGGTGAGAAGGATGGGAGGGTCAGGAGAAGCCACAGGCAAGGGCAGCCCCCAGCCCTGCCCATGGCTCTTGGGATTCTAAGGATTGGCAGGACTTCTTGAACAATGAGGGGAAATAAATCCCGACTCCAATGAAGAGGGGTCCACTTTGCAACCTTCGCCAGTAAAGCTGCTGTTGGTGAGATTTTCCCTAAGGAACACAGGGAAATGTGAGAGAAGTTTCAGTCGGGTAAGTCAAGTGGAACCTTTAACCCTTCAGGAGGCCACTCTTTGAAGAAGAGATCTATGTGTAACCTTTTAGAATAAGTTAAAACACAGGGTGGAGGGAGGCACCTGGCTCAGTTGGTCGAGCATTGACTTCAGCTCCAGTCATGATCTCATGGTTCATGAGTTGAAGCCCCAACATAGGGCTCGTGGCTGTCAGCACAGAGCCAGCTTCAGATCCTCTGTCCCCGATTCTCTCTGCCCCTCCTCCACTTGCACTTTCAAAAATAAATAAAACATTTTTTAAAATGCAAGGTGGAGAATAATCTCGGTGGTCAGCTAACATTCTTGTAAAAACAGAAAAGTGGAAGGTGAAACATGTACCTTAGGGAGATGTGTACCTATCTGGGAGAACACACAAGAAACTGGTAACTCTGGGTGCTTCTTGGCATAAAATTAGGAGAAGCGAGTCAGGAAAAGTATAAAGAACCAAATTTTATTCATATATTCTTATGCACTACTTGAATTCTTTTTCCATGTGCATATTTTTCAAAAAAAAATTTTTAAGGAGTTTGTTTATTCATTCAACAAACATTTAGGGAGTGTACAGTGGGTACCAGGCATTGAAAGGATGAGACAAAGCGAAACCAGGCCCTGACTGATCCCTGCCCTCAGCAGTGTACCGGCACAGGGAGGTGTGCAGGTCAACCACATCACTCATCGTCCACACCAAGACCCTTCTGAAGGAGGCAGCACCACAAACTAAACATCAAGCCAGCAGTACAAAATGAGACTGTGCTGACCAACCCAGGAGGTCAGCCACCCACAGTCAGTACATGGGCTGGCTGTGAAACAGGAAGCTGATAATGGAGTTGGGGCAGCTTCCTGGAGGAAGGATGGGGTTTAAATGGTAGATTCAGAGGGGCAGCGGGAGATGAGCAGAATATGGGCCCTGGGAAGATTCTATATCCTAGTCCCCAGGACTGCGGATGTGATGACATGACATGCCCATGAATATACTGCCTGTCAGCTCAAGCTGCCTTAACAAAAATACTGTGGACTAGGTGTTTTAAGCAACAGATATTTATTCCCCCAGGTCTGGGGGCTGGAGGTCTGAGATCAGGTGCCACAATGGTCAGGGGCAGGTGAACTCTCCTGGCTTGTAGGTGACATCTTCTTGCTATGTCCACACATGGTAGAAAAGAGGGAGCTCAGATAAACCTGGGGGAGGGGGGCTTAATCATTCAGTCCTTACATGGCAAAAGGGAGTCTGTAGATGTAATTAAGGTGACTCATCAGTTGACATGAAAATAGGGAGATTACCCTGGATTATCTGCGTAGGCCCAACACAATCCCTCAAGTCCTTTACAAGGATGCAGAAAATGAAGGCAGTGGAGGTCAGAGAGGCCTGAAGCCTAAGAAGGACCTCCCACACCACTTCTGGTTTTGAAGATGGAGAAGCCATGTGACCATGACTGTGGGTGACCTTCAGGAACTGACAGCTCCTATCAGCTTGACTGATAATCAGCAAGGAAACAGGGGTCTCAGTCCTACAACCACAAGGAACTGAATAAGGCCACACTCAGAGGAGTTGGAGTAGATTCTCCCCCCTCATCCCCAGATGAGAGCCCAGCCTGGCCAGCACCTTGACTTTAGCCCTTGTGAGATGACACCAGAGCAGGGAACCCAGCTGAGCCCACACACACTTCTGACACACAGAGACTGTAAGATAACGGATGGGCACTGTTTTAAGCTGCTAAACTGTGGTAATCTGTCACACAGCAATAGAAAACTAATGCCAGGTATTTCCGTCAGGGGGAAGAGTAAGACCATGTATTGTGGGGAGATGGGGTCATGAAGGCAAACATCTACAGGGGCCCCAGCAAAGCAGGCCCAGCTGGAGGAAATGACAGCCCAGACTCAAGGGCAGACAGCCACCAAAATTCAGCTTAGGAGTGAAGGAGACAGTGTGGAGGGTGGGACCCAGGCCTGTCCAAAGGTTCCACCTCATCCTCTGTTTCCTGAGCTCTTGTCCAGCAGGAGTTCAGGCTCGGTGTGACCAAATAATCCAGTTTTTCAAGAGAATCCAGAAATCTAATTTTTATATAAAATATCTTCATTCTATCTCTAAAAACGCTGTACTAGCTAAACTTGTGCAGGACAAGCAACATACAGATGTGTGTTCTGAGCTAGATGTGACGCTCTGGGCATCAACTGAGTGTAGGTGAAAAGGTAGAAAGAAAGTCCCCAAATATGGACTTTCTTGGGAGGCAGGAGGGAGCCAGGGAAAGTCCCCTCTTCCCCCTCATCCAGAAAGAGTGGAACTCACTTACATAAGCATGGAAAACCCACCTGGACCAGTGACTACACTGAGCATGACCTACTAGGAGCTACCCAACAATCTGATGTCATAAGAGCTAGTGGCCTCATTTCTGGATGAGGCAGCTGAGGCGCAGAGTTGTTCAGTAATTCCCTGTGATTATGTGGATGTGAAGTGGGAATCCAGAGCCCAAAACCATGTTTCTCACTCTAAAATCTGAGTTGCTCCAGCTATTTCATATGGCATCCCAGCACTGTGCGATTTCATTCCTTTTGAAAAGGGGTTTGCTGTTGTGTTCCCAAGATCTGGATTCTTCTCCCGGGTGTGAACTAGATCACTCTTCTTATTCAAGGCTTTGGCTCTTCCAACTCCACCTCGTACCATGGTGGCTGCCCATCCCCCACAGAGGCTCCTTCGCCCACCCCCAACACCCCACGTCCCAGCCTTTCAGATGGATTCCATTCCCACCGCTCACCTGTAGCTCAGCCTTTCTGCTTCCCACTTCCAAATCCCTGAGAAAGAGATCTAACTGGCTTGGGTCACATTTTGTCCCAAGCCATAATGGGGTCATAGGTCACTGGCCAGTCTATGTGATGGGCCTCCCTTTGGTCAGATGGCAACCTAGACAGGACCCTCTGTAACCCCTCCCTGCCTCTCACCCTACTTCCCCTCCTACCTCATCTCTGACCAATCCCCATCTCAATGCCAGTCCCCAGAGGCTAGGACCAACTCAGAGTGTGAGCAGAACCAACCCAGGGAACGAGCTTGGGCAAGCTATCCCTGAACACAGCATCCCAAAACCCTGCCTGGCTATGCCTGACACTTATAGATATGGCTCTAATGGAGGTGCCTGGACCAGGCAAGCTAAGTGCTCACAACAGTACTCAAAATTAGTCAGAAGCCTCGGAGATGCCCACTGCTCCCCTAGGCAGGGGTATTGGCAGTATCACCACACACATCACCTACCTAATGACCAGGTGAGGAAAAAGTCCAGGGAGTGTTCCACATCCCCACTCATAAACCCTGAGCAGTCCCTTACCACGGAGCTGAACATGGACTAAACAAAGGGCCTCTTTGTTTCCCACTGAAAGAATGAGATTTTGTTAGCAACAAGCCCTCTGCCTATTTCTTACAAGGGAAACTTAGAAAGGCCTGTACAGAGCCACCTAAATCAGTAATGGCTTGGAAAGGAAGGCATGTGATGAGGTCAGAGGACTTGTGCTGAGACAAAGGCAGAGCTTTAAATCCTCTTTATAAAGCCTTTGCTTTGCATAAGGACAGCAGGTTTTCCAGGGCTGCTGAGTTTATACTGACGCAAAAGAAACTGCCCATGTGTATACAAAGTATACAATTTGATGTTTTACCTATATATACACCCGTGAAACCATCACCACAAGATAATGAAACTGTCACCCCCAAGTTTTCCTCATAGCCATTTATAACCACCCCTCCCCAACCTCCCCGCTCCCCATCCCTATCTTTTGGCAACCACTGATCTTCTGTCCTCACAGTTCTCATTTCTAATGTGTTACATAAATAGAGCCATATAGTCCATACTTCGTTTTCTCTGGTTTCTTCTACTCAGCATACTCTGACATTCATCCATGTTGTTGTTGCATATCCGACCAGTATTCCAGGGTACAACATAGCATAATTTGTTTATCCATTCACCTATTAATGGACTTTTGGCTTATTCAGGGTCTGGGACTCTTGCAGACTCCGTTGCTGTGAACACTCATGTACACATTTTCGTGCCTGCACACATGCTTTCTTTCCTCTTGGGAAAAGACCTAAGAATGGAAGAGCTGGATAATTTAATAGCTGATAATTTGAGCATGGCTGTTTTAAGGACCCTTCCATGTGGGTTTCAGAGTATAGGGGTATACAGGTAAAGGTTTACACAGATCACATGGGAATAAACGTCACACACACTCACCCATAGAGGTCACATCAGGATGCAGATGGCTCATTCCAGTCCTCCCAGTGGATGGACAGGGCCTCTAGAAAGGAAAATCTGCCAGGATGACCTTTTGTAAAATGCTCAGTGTACAAGCTCCTGACACTTCCGAAATGGCCCACGGGAGTAGGGAGATTCTAAGAGATCCTTTAAATAATAATGCAACATTTCAAACAATGGCAACATCTCAATGATCTAGAACAGAATGGTTTTGGTCAATACTGAAAGCTGCAGCATGAACAAGGGTTCTCCATCAGTATCATCTGATAATCTGTTAGAAATGCACGTTCTCCCCAGCCCAGGCCTATGGCATTGAAACCCTGAGGCGGGCCCCAGCAGGCTTTCACCAGTCTTTCAAGTGATGTGATATGTGCTCTAGTTTAAGATCCAGTAGCCTAGAACATCTCCCAAACCCTTGGATTCTCTTGGAATTAAATCCATCTAAAGTCATGATATACCAAGGCCTTGCTCTACCCACACAGCTATGGAGCCCACCCTCTCAGAACTCTGCAAACTTAAAGTTTTCTCAAAGAACCAAATTACCAACTGGCATGCAAACCTACTCAGTGATGGTTGGCACTTCTTTCCCCAAAGCATAAAAAAACAAAATTCTCAGGAACCCAATCGTGAAAGCATTTAAATCCAACTGTCAAAATCACCCATTTGTCTGTGTGGCTTCCACCCTAGCACATTATAGCATACATGAGTCTGAAAAAAGAAAAAGACAAAGATTTTAGGTGATGCACTCCAACACTCTTTACTGCTCTAGAACCTCACTGAAAATGAACACATCAGCAGGAAAATTAATCAAACTTGAATAGGAAGAATTTGAGTAAAAATATTGGATACTTTTTGCTTTAATCTTCAGTTCAAGCATGATTTCCGCTCAACATTATAACCGGAGAGAAGTTCTGATCATTTCCTTGGCATTTTACATGCTTAAAATTTAGCCCAGTCTTTGAAAACCCTCTCCAGCTTCTGGCCAAGCAAAACTTTGCCGCTCACTTTGAACTTGCCAGCAAGGAAAGCCTTCTGAGGGTTCATTTTGCCCAAAACCAACTCCATAAAGACAGGTTCTGGGATTGTAAAGATAGTGTCTGCTGGAAGCCTGGCGGGTCCTGGATACATGTCCCCAGAACCATTCTTCAGATCGATGGTCCACTGCAGAATGGTCTTCCCATCTTTGGTGATGTCCAGCTGAAAGACGGCATTGACTTTCTTTACCAGCTGGGCCCCCACTTCTTTGATGTGATGGCTAATGTCCTCAAACACAGGGAAGCTCTGGAATTCTGACAGCTCTAGAGAGTGTGGCATGGCAGTTTCCGGAGCTGCACCCAGTTCCTTGAACTGGCCTGCCTGAGGTCCATCCCCTGCTTTGATCTTGGGCTGATGGTCAATTCTCTTCCACATCTTACTGTGCCAGTCCTCTTGACCTTGCTGTCTGGTTTGTGAGCAGCTATGGCCAGATTAATAACCTCAAGTCAGATTGTGACCTCAAAGGTAATTCCCCAGCAGGGAATGAGGCTGGTGTGTGTGCTGCAGTCTTATTGGCCAAACAGATACTAAAATGTGACATGGGGTGAGGCCTCAGATAGGTAATTGTGAGGCAGATCTACACCACCACTCCCCCAAACCAATCAGGGCTGTTGGTCTCACAAGCCCAGAAAGCTCTGGACCCTATGTTGGGAATAAGAGAAAGGGGCCCCAGAAGGTTCTTCAGTGATATGAGCTCTTTCCAATGCAGGTATCTCTGGCAGCAATTTTAACTCAGAGAGCAGTTATTTTGATTCCTTCAAAAGTGGATAATCCTTAAGACACAGATCTTGATGTTGGATTTGGCATTACCTGGCTGCTAGTGAAAGGGGAAATGATTTTAGAGAAAAATGGCTGATTGGAGAAAGAATCAGCACCAGGACTTGCATCAGAAAGTTTCAGAGGCACAGTGAGAGAGGGGGGAGAAAGGAATATCCCTAAGATCAATAGAAAATGTTGCTGGCCTCCCATGCTAATTGTGTGTGATATTACAGCCCTTACTCTCTGAAGGCACTGTTGTAGGCATTGCACATGTACTAACACTTTTAGTCTTCATTACAACCCTCTGAAGTAAGTACTACATTTATTCCCATTTTATAGATGGAGAAACTGAGGCCGGGAATGACACGATTTGTCCAAAGTCACACAGCTACTAAGTAGTAAGTTTTAATCCTCATTACAGCCCTCTGAGGTAGGTACTATATTTATTCCCATTTTATAGATGGGGAAACTGAGGCCAGGAATGAAATGACTTGCCCAAAGTCACACAACTAGAAAACAGAGGTAGAATGACTCTATAACCGTTGTATATATTTCTTTTATTTTTAAATAATGTCAGATTTAGAAAAATGTTCTAAAAACAGTACATATTTCCTGTATCACCTGCATTCCATTTCCCCAAATGTTAATCAAATGTTAATATTTTACATAGCACAGTACTATGATCTAAACCAGGAAAGAAATATGGGTACAATACTATTAACTAATCTACAGACCATACTCAAATTTTGCCAACTGTCCCCCTAATATCTTCTTGTCCAGTGTCCTGCACTGAATTTAGTTTTTATACCTCCCTAATGTCTTCTAATATGGGAGTTCTTCAGTCTTTATCTATCATGACCTTGAGACTTTTGAATATTGGCCAGTTCTTCTGTAAAATGTCCCTCATTGGGGTCTAATGTTTTTTCATGATCAGGTTGAGGTTATACATTTTGGGCCAAAATACCACAGAGATGATCTTGTGCCCTTCTCAATGCATCATATCAGGGGCTACAAAGTATTGCTGTGTCCCATTACTGGTGACATTGACCTTGATCATTTATTTGGTCAAGGGGGTGTCCACCAGTTGCTTCCACTGCAGTTACTGTTTCTCCCTTTGTAACCAGTAACTTATAAGGAGATACTAAGAGTTTGCCAATATCCCATTTCATATCATACTTCAACCCTCTCTTCTTTGCATCCTTCAGTGGTCCATGAGTGTGATGTGTGCCAAATGGCCATTTTCCATCTCTATCACTCCCCTTGGATTTAAAACTTGGAGTTCTGCTGTAAGAATTGCTGTCCCTTCTCCCCCATTTCTTTATTCATTCATATATTATAAATTATATTATAATAAATAGAAAGTATAAATATATAAAATAAATATATGTATAAATATATAATATATATAAAGTAAATATAAAATATATTATATTATAATATAATTATATTTTTATCTCAGTATGGACTTGTGATATTTATTTTGTTCTGTTGGTCATGATCTACTATCATTATTTATTTTCTTGCTCAAACTGTCCCATGTTTGGCCATTGGGAGCTCTGCCAAGTGGGTGCCTGTGTCCTTTCCTAACCATGACTCTTATGTGCAAGTGAAGTTACAGTAAATGGAGTTGCTGGTAACTATCAAAATATCAACAGCATTTTTCACAGAACTGGAACAAGCAATCCTAAAACTTGTATGCATCCACAAAAGATGGAATATCCAAAGCAATCTTAAAAAAGAAAAGCAAAGCTGGAGAATCACAATTCCAGAATTCAAGTTATATTACAAAGATATAGTAATCAAAACAATATGGCACTGTCACAAAAACAGACACATAAATCAATGAAACAGAATAGAAAACCCAGTAACAAACCCACAATTATAAGGTCATTTAATCTTTGACAAAGCAGAAAAGAATATACAATGGTAAAAAGATAATCTCTTCAATAAATTGTATTTGGAAAACTGGACAGCTGCATATAAAATAATGAAACTAAACCATTTTCTTACATCAAACACAAAAATAAACTCAAAATGGATTAAAGAGCTGACTTGAAACCACAAAAACCATAGAAGAGAGCACAGGCAGCATTATCTCTAACATTGGCTGTAGTAACATTTTCCTAGATAAGTTCTTGAGGCAAGGGAAATAAAAGCAGAAATAAACTATTGGGACTTCATCAAAATAAAAAGCTTCTACCACAGTGAAGGAAACTATCATCAAAACTAAAAGGCAACTTACTGAATGGGATAAGATATTTGTAAATGACATATCTGATAAAGACTGAGTGTCTAATATATATAAAGAACGGAAACAACTCAACACCCAAAATGAATAATCCAATTTAAAAATGGGCAAAAGATATGAACAGACATTTTTCCAAAGAACACATACAGATGTGCAACAGATACATGAAAAGATGTTCAACATCATTCATCATCAGGGAAATGCAAATCAAAACCATGATGAGATACCACCTCACACCTGTCAGAATGGTTAAAATAACACACACACACACACACACACACACACACACAAAGCAACAAGTACTGGTGAGGATGTGGAGAAAAAATAATCCTCATGCATTGTTGTGGGAATCCTAACTGGCATAGCCACTGTGGGAAACAATATGGAGTTCCCTCAAAAAGTTAAAAATAGAATTACTCTATGACCTAGTAATCATTCTACTGGATATTTACCCCCAAAAGATAAAAACACTAATTCAAAGGGATATACACACCCCTATGTTTAATGCAGCATTATTTATAATAGCCAAATTATGGAAGCAACCCAAGTGTCCATTGACAGATGAATGGATAAAGAAGTTGTGGTATAATGGGCATGGAGGAGGACACTTGTGGGGATGAGCACTGAGTGTTATGTGGAAACTAATTTGACAATAAACTATTAAAAAAAAAAAAGAANTGGTTAAAATAACACACACACACACACACACACACACACACAAGAAGCAACAAGTACTGGTGAGGATGTGGAGAAAAAATAATCCTCATGCATTGTTGTGGGAATCCTAACTGGCATAGCCACTGTGGGAAACAATATGGAGTTCCCTCAAAAAGTTAAAAATAGAATTACTCTATGACCTAGTAATCATTCTACTGGATATTTACCCCCAAAAGATAAAAACACTAATTCAAAGGGATATACACACCCCTATGTTTAATGCAGCATTATTTATAATAGCCAAATTATGGAAGCAACCCAAGTGTCCATTGACAGATGAATGGATAAAGAAGTTGTGGTATAATGGGCATGGAGGAGGACACTTGTGGGGATGAGCACTGAGTGTTATGTGGAAACTAATTTGACAATAAACTATTAAAAAAAAAAAAGAAGTTGTGGTATATATATATACACACACACACACACAATGGTATGTTATTCACCCATAAAAAATGAAATCTTGCCATTGCAACAACATGGATGGAATTAGAGAATAAGTGAAATAAGTCAACCAGAGAAAGACAAATACCATATGATTTCACCCATATGTGCAATTTAAGGGAAAAAAAAAAACAGATGACAAAGGAGAGAAAGAAATATAAACCAAGAAACAGACTCTTAACTATAGAGAATAAACTGATGGTTACCAAAGGGGAGGTGGTGAGGGGAGGGGGAAAATAGATAACAAGGAATAAAGAGTACACTTACCATGATAAATACTGAGTAACATATAGAACTGTTGAATCACTATATTATACACCTAAAACTAATATAACTCCATATGATAACTATACTGGAATTAAAATTAAAAATCTTAAAACAATAATTCAGGAAATGAAAGTACTTGCAAACTTTCTACAACTGAGTTTGTTTCAAAATAAAAATAAAACAAAACCAAGTTAAAAAAAAAAAGTCCTTTCATTCAAGTGAATAAAGGGGTGAAGAGAGGCCAGGAGTGATCCAGAGAGAAGTTGGTTTGGAGGGGGCAGAGGGCTGTTGGTTAAGCATCTGCCACTGACCCACACACACACACACACACACACACTCTCTCTCTCTCTCTCTCTCTCTCTCTCTTTCTCAAAAAGAAAAAAACATTTAAAAAGTTGCTTTGGGGGAAAATCCCTCCTTGAGGAAAGCAAAGAGTGGAGACAAGCTGTGAGCTCTGTCTTCTAGTAAAGCCAGCTCAGCTGTAGTGGGTGTGGGGAGGGCAAGTTCAGGGGCACCTGACTGATGGAACACAATTTGGCCCAATAGTCTCTCTTTGTGCTTTATTTTCTTCTTTTCAAAAAAAATTTATATGTTTATTTAGTTTTGAGAGAGAGAGAGAGAACAGGGGAGGGGCAAAGAGAGAGAGAGAAGGAGAGAGAGACAGAATCCAAAGCAGGCTACAGGCTCCCAGCTGGCAGCATGGAGCCCAACACTGGGTTCAAACCCAAACGACCATAAGATCATGACCTGAACACCTGAGCCAAAGTCAGCCACTCAACCCACTGAGCCGCCCAGGTGCCCCAAACTCATTTTCTTCTGTCTACCCTTCATTTTGTTGGGGGATTTTACAACTCAAACTGAGGGATTCTCTCTTTGTCCACACTCTCCCTGCCAAGACTCACTGCATGGATACTCCTTCTGTTAGTTAGCCTTGTAACCTGTTAACTAGGAGAACATTTAACATTGTAAATGTCAAAACAGGCTACCTTGAGTTTTATCAAATATCTAGAAAACAGTAAGTCATTTTTCCCAAAGGGTGCAGATTGAGGGGCTGTCGGAATCAAGCAGTCAGTAGAAACTAGAAGTTTAGACAGAAAAGATGTTGTAAATAAGAAATGTGAACATAAGCCCTGAGATCGTACTGCCCAATAAAATTTTCTGAGATAATGAAAATGTTCTGTATCTGTGCTGTCCAAAGCAGTAGCCGCTATTCATCTGTGTCTGTTGAACACTTGATATATGGCGAGTATGACTGAAGAACTGGATTAATTTTATTTAATTACAATGAATTTAAATTTAAATAATCAAATATAATTTTGCATCAGCACTCTAGGAAACAAACCCAATATTGTCTTAACCACCATAAGGAAGTTAGTGGCTGCTGTCCCTGACTTTAATTGCTGAATTACACCAGACTCATACAAAAGTCCCTAATAACTCCCTTGAGACTATTATACACGTGGAATAGATACCAGCTCCCACTGGTGGGATCTGGTCCATGTGAAGGCATCCCATTTTTGGACAAAGCTAAAGACAGATCTTTAAAGGCCTAATGGTAGATCTATATCTAGATCTAAGCACTTAAAATGATACTGCTCTATTTATCTTTCAGCAGAACATAAGCATGCCCAAGTGAGTGATTACAGGGCAACTTCTAAGTTAAATTCTACAAGGTATAACTGTCTGTAAAACCATCACATTCAGCTCCTCCAAATTGTCCCTGATGGATAAAAGATGGCTTAAGTTGTCCATTGCTGCAATAAAGCTGTGTAATAAACCACCCCCAAACTCGCTGGTTTAAAGCAATATGCATTTATCTAGCTCATGAGTTAATGGACCAGCAATTTAGGCTGAGTTCAGCTGGGTGATTCTTCTGCCTTCTCTGGGCTCACTCACACTTGGTAGTTTGTCTATCAGCTGGTGCGTTCATGCCATGTGACACTCATACCCTAACAGGCTAACCTAGGCACATTGTCATACTGGAGGCAGAGCATGAACAATCCTAACTATGCGAGTACTTTTCCAGCCTCTGCTTGCATCTATTGGACAAAGAATAATACCTGGGCAAACCCAGTCACAGTGGGAGGGCACAGGCTACATGGCAAAGGGTGTTATTATGGACTCGATGTTTGCATACCCCCAGAATTCATGAGATCAAAGTTTACCACCATAATGTGACAGTATTAAGAAGCAGTGCCTTTGGGTTCTGATGGAGATTAGATGAGGTCATGAGGGTGGGCTCTCATAAATGGGATTCATTTCCCTGGAGTCACAAGAAAGTTTGGTTAGCTTGTGTCCCTCTCTACTCTCCACCATATGAGGTTACAATAAGAAGCTGGCAGTCTGCAATCTAGAAGAGGGCTCTTATCAGAACTCCACCATGCTGACATCCTGGTCTTAGGAACTCTAGCCTCCAGAACAGTGAAAAATAAATCCCTGTTAGGTATAAGCCATCCAGGGTGGTATTTTTTGATACAGCAGCCCAAGCTAGGACAGATGCAGACACAGGAAAGGGTAAACGTCAATAATGCAATTAACCTTCCACGCCCACAGGAGGACAGTGTCAAACCTTAGGAGCCTTTATTTCTAGGGGAAAAATTTTAACTAAACAACACCAAACTAATCTACAAATATATTCTTAAAGTCCCAATAACTTATTTAAGAATTTTAAACATAAAGAACAGAGATCACCCCTTCCCTCCCTACCCAAGAGGCATCACTTCATTGGGTTTAAGGGCACTCCTATTTTAAGAGGAAACTACATAAAAGCCCAAAGACATGTAAATACCTAAAATAGAACAGTTATATTTATCTTGTAATATATCATAGGCATGTCTAAATGGTATTTTTTTTCTAATTAGGTAGAATGTATTAAGTTATGCCTGACCACAAATTAGTGAAACTGATTTTGAACAAAATTGACACAGAGTGTCCAAGATCAGTGGCCGCTTTTCGCTTTTCCAATGACGTTGACATTACACAAAACAGTGTTTACAGTGCCTCTTTTTTAACTGCTGTCAGAAACAAAAGGCACATTCTTTTACTGCCCTGTCCTGTTCAGAATGCTTTCAGCTACACGCACCAAAAACAGCCACAACTCACAGAGCTTATAAACAGTAAAGAGAATTATCATCTCACATTAAAGTCCTGAGGCAGGGCGAAAGTGATCCCTATTGCGCATTTGCAGGACTGAGGGGCTCGCTGGGACGCTGGACCTTCAGTGCTGAACCTGGGAAAGCCCCAGGCAACTAGGGATAAGCTGGCTATTCCAGGCTTGGTTTCTTGAGCAGCTCAATGAGCTTTCAAGGGCCAAGGTCCTTCCTTCCATCTCCCTGCAGCATGTGCCTTGTGGAAGCAATAGTCTGGGGCAACATCTAATAGAACAACACAAAGCCATTTCCTCCCATATTATCTTTTATCCAAATGGCCTATTCTCTAGAAGTCCTTCAGTGACGTCTCCCCGATCCTGCGGGCTAGGACTGGGTCCATTACCCTTAGCAACACTGGCTTAGGTTCACCAAGTGCCCTCTGAAGCTGGGCTCAGCCAGGTTTCCCTGAATCTCCTCGCTGCGTGGAGGAGTGTGAATCCTGGAACGAAACCCGGGTGTTAGGGAGGAAAAGGAGAACTAGCAGTGAATGCTGCACATGCTCTGTGGTGGGAAATCACTCAGTATTCAATCAGAGAGGCAGGAGCGTCAAGAGTAACACAGAACACGGGCTGTGCGGTACATTTGTAGGAGGGAGCGGGCGGCACCGCTTACGCACAGCTGTGCTTCGGTGGCGCCCAGCTGGTCGGCCGCGCAGCGGGCAGCCTGGCCCAGAAGTCAGGGAAGCCCACGGCAGGTGCTGCTGCCCAGCTGCCGGAAGGGCGACAGGGGCGCGGCGACCGCCTGCTGCCCCGGGTCTACCAGTGAGCCAGGGATCATGGCCAGCCCCAAGACCTGCTACAGCACCTGAGCCCTCACCAGCACCGCCCCTTCAAAGGCTTAAAGACCACAGAATTGGGTCACTTCCGTCTTTCCAGGCTCGCGAAGTAGCAAAGCGGGCGGCGCCAACCCCGGAAGTCTGCAGGGAATGGAATTCTGGGAAACGTAGTTCCAGCTTAGCTAAATTGACACGGAACAATGACACGGAACAAAGCCAGAAGCCTGCCACACTAAGTGTGGCTTTAATCTTTACTTAAGTAAGTTAAATCCTCAAGCTAAGTCTAAGGGATAAAGCACTGGCTTTTAGCTACTGTGGAGGAAAACTGTCACTTTATTCTTATTTTCCTTCATTTTTTAAACCACTCATTTCCATGGATTCTGGTTGCCCAACCAGAGCAGAGCAAAGTAAGAACTACAACTTGCCAAGTCTTTCAGTCATTCCCACTAACCACAGTTTGGACAACTGTTGTGAGTCCTGAGAAGGATAAAATGCTGACGACCCCTTAGGGAAAAGTCAGATGCAATTAATCCTAGGAGCTCAGTCAGCCCCTACATTTTACTTAACTCAGTAAATCAAAAGCACTGTGCCCACGGGACAAATCTCAATAAATTCCCCCAGCAGTTTTGAAAGATTTATCAACCTTAAAGAGAGATGGGGGAGGGGGGAGGGAGTGAAACCCAAAGGACCAGATCTCTAACAGACAAGCAAGAGAGATGCCTGTTTGAGAAGGATGTTTGCTTCAAGTGTATCACTCAACAGTGTTTACTATAACTGTATTAGAGATCACAGAAGCCCAAAGTCTTAAGTTAAAGAGAGCCTGCAAAGATCTTGTCTAATTACTCATTTTTAAATGAAGATCCTTACTGATACAACAACATGTCAAATAGAATCTGGGCACAAAAGACTACATAGTATATAATTCCATTTATACACTAAACCAAGGCAACACTTATCTATAATAGAAAATATGTCAAAATCAGAATAGTCTTTCAGGGGCGTTTGACATATGCCTTTATCAAAATTCACTATCAGGGTGAGGTGTACTGATGTCTGCAACTTATTTCAAAATGCACCAAAAAATAAGATGGACTTACAGGGGGAAAGAAGGATGGACAGACAGACCTGCAACAAAGCAAATACTGCAAAATGTTAATTGTAGAATCTACGCGGTGGTTACATAGGTATTCATGGTTCAGCCCAAGTTTGAGTCATAAAGAGATGTCAACATACTGACTGGGGAAGAGATGGGAATGAAGCCATTAGAGAAGGATTTATAAAAGTTACAATTAAGAGGAAGATATCAACAGGCAGGCCTGCTATTAGACCACGTAGTGTGGTTCACTCCATTCTTTCTCAGGTATATGAAATCAATCATGCCACTGAATTCAGCTCCTCTCACGGTTATGAGGTGCTTGCTGTATGACTACCCCAAGCTGAGCACTTTTGCAAATTTTGTCCACAGCACACTAAGAATCTCTCTCCTCCTATACCCCTTTCAAGGGGCCTGTATCAGCCAGCTATAACATAATGCACCACACAACAAAATTCAGTGGCTCTCAAAACAATATGCAATTGTCTCTTGCTTACATGTTTTCAGAGAGGCTAGAGATTGGTCTAGGCTGTGCTCAGTTGGACTAGGCTCCAGGCTCCATATGTCTCTCATCCTCCTTGACCAGCAATCTCCCTGAGGCATGTTCTCATGATGACGATGATGACTGAAATACAAGAAGGCAAGACCTCCTGCAGAGGTACATTTTAAGCCTTTGCTCACATGATCTCTGCCAAAACTCCATTAGGCTAAAGCAAGTAACACAATTAATCTAAATAATCATGGGCCCCCATACATCCAGATATGGAAATGAAGAGTTCGCCTTCAACTCTTTACTTATAACTGCAAGAGGTTCTGGGGCTTCTTTGTTCCCAAGGTATCGGCGACATGAGCTAGAACCCCCTTCCTGAACCTCTGCTTGGATGGGGTCTCTGTGTCTTCTGCCGTTCAGTAAAAACAAACCTTGAGTGTGTAACTCTACTAATTCAAGTGAAGTGTTCTATATTGCCTCTTCAGCTTCCCTCAAGGTAGAATCCCAAGGGGACAATTACAAACATCTGGCCAAGAGAAGGAATACAGGGCACTTGTTTTTCTGTTTTAAGAGAAGTCAATTAGAGTTTCAATTTCCACTGTTAAATGTCACCTTTTTACAACATCCTGGAGGGAGAGTTGGCAGCCATATCATTTGGGGAATAAAAACTCTTTCAAGGAAAGGCTTATTGTCTAAAAAGACACAGAAGGGTCCAGAGATTAAAGGACCCTCTCAGGCTGTCTGAGTTTCCCAGAGCTCTCGGTTTCTATTTCGAGCTGAACATTTGGCTTCACTTGTAGCCTTGAGTAAGCCTTTTTAGCCTCCCTGCACCACTTTTCTACCGTTTGCAAAAAGGAATAATAAGACTTGCTGCTGGGTAATGCATATAAAGTACGCTGAGGAGCTCGAAAGGAAGGTAGGCTTCTCGAGGGGAAAGCTGTCAGCCTGTTTTCTCCTGATCTCAAGATATTTTCTGTCTGCTACCCCTCATTAGAGTATCAGGCCTTATCTCAGAGAAGTTAGACGAAAGCCAGAATAAGTGGAACACAGAGGATTCCTTCTCTTGCTTCTGCTGCAAAGGAGATATGTCAAATTGAGTGATGAATGATTACTATTCTTCACTTGCTAACACTTTGTACCCTATTTTCAAATTAAGGAGCACATTGTTGGCATGCCTGAAAGGTTAAACACTCCCACTTCATTGCTGCAGTCACTAATTGGTGTTTTATCACAATTTCTGTGGAGGGAACATTTTGTCTGCAAACCCTTCCTCCACAGAGCTGGGTGAGACTTTGAGTGCATTTTGAGTTTCTAAAGTTAGATCACAAATCACTCTCCTGCTTGTAAGGGGGTGTTTTGCACCTAAAAAGACCCCATCTGTTAATTGTCTGCAACTTGTGTTGAAATGCATCAAAAATTAAGATGGATTGACACGTTTTAAAAATTATTTTTAAAAATCTTTGTAAAATTCTTCACTTCTCATTCTTCTCTTACAGGGGGACTCATTTCCTTTCTATCCTGGTATTTCACCCTCATGTATAGAACAGGAACTTCTGCCTTTTCCACAGTATTAGGAGGCAAGGAGGGGGGCAATTCGGAACTCTCATAATGTTGCCAGCGGGGGTGCCAAACAGTTCCACTTTGGAAATCAATTTCGGTTTCTAAAACTGCTTGGCATTTTTGTTGGCTGTAACTCTAGAAGTAGAATCACTGGGCCCCAGGGGATATTTCTAGGGATATATCAACCAGAAATAATTGCATATTTTTACAAAAGGCACATATTAGAATATTTCAAATCAGCCAAATCTGGCAACTACACATATGCCCATCAACAGTAGAATGGAAATAAATCACACAGTATTCACAGAGTAGGATACTACACAGCAATGAAAATTAACAATATAAATCTATATACAACATGGTGAACCTCACAATCATAATTGTGAGCAAAAGAAGCCAGACCAAAAAAGACTCCATAGAGCTTCTAGGGAGCAGGTAATTTTCTTTTTTTCTTTTCTTCTTTTCTTTTCTTTTCTTTTTTCTTTTCTTTTCTTTTTTTTCTTTCTTTTTGAGAGACAGAGAGAGCGTGAGTGGGGGAAAAAGGGTGTGGAGGAGGAGAGGGAGAGAGAGAGACAGAGAGAGCGAATCTTAAGCAGGCTCCACACCCAACACAGAGCCCAGCATGGGGCTCGATCCCACAACTCTGGAATCATGACCTGAGCCAAAATCAAGAGTCAGACGCTCAACAGTGAGCCACCTCGGTGCCAGAAGGGAGCTGGTAATTTTCTGAGTCTTGATCTGGGTCTAGTTACATGAGTGTTTTCAATTTATGAAATGTATTGAGCCACATGCTTATGATGCATGCTCTTCTCTATATTACATTATGCTTCAAAAAGAAGTTTAAGAAATACCTGCATTGAGAAAATTGCAAAGATAAGTCAAAATGGAAAGTATCAGGGAAAGCTTCCACCTAACCTTCTGTCCACTTCCAACTGCTGGTGAGGAGGGAGAAGGAGCTATAGCCACCCGCAGCCTGGGTGGCCCTTTATCTCCTGTTCCTGAGTCCTGCTCTGATCCCTCTCTCTTGACTGCCATAACCTGAAAGTAAGAGGCAACAATTCTCCTTTTGTCTGGCCAGGCCGGTGGACTGCTCTGCAGACCCAGGCTCCCCTCCGTGGACAGCCCAGGTCTGTCTTGAGGGGAAGAAGCAGGAAGCCCTGCCTGGCCGTAGTCTAAGCCACATTCTCTGGGCCAGAGCTGCCGGCAAAGAGGTGCTATTCTGACCTCCAATTCCCATGCTTGCATCTATTTCTCAACTGATTCCAAAGATTGAAGGGGAAGAGGAATGATTAATTATCAGCCCTTAAACCTCAGCAACCTCTTTCTCAGCAGTTAAGAAATGAAGACAAGAATAAATGTGTTGCTTTTCTTGTACGGGACATTAGGACCAGAGGCTATGAGTTCCTAATGCTGAGGTCTGAGGAAATGATCACTGTCCTTTTGGAATAATAGCAACTGGGTAATGAGAAAAGAAGAATGAGATTATCTAATCTCTTTTCGATACTATTTCTCTACATAACTGAAGAAACTGCTTTTCTGGGTGCCCCCCTCCCACCCCCGGGGTGAAGATTTAGAGTGGTTTAAAGGAATGTCAGAGATTATTCCTTTGCTGAGTTAGACATCACAGTCACCAACTGCTGTGAATGGGAAAGTGTGGTCACAATAGTTTCCTCCTCTAAGCAAGAAGTGGGGTTCATTTCTCCATCCCTATAATCTGGGCCTGGCCATGTGACCTGCTTTAGACAATGGTTTGTACCAAGCATAAGTAGAGGCTTCAAAAGTGTTGCACAATTGGACATGCGCTCTCTTGCTGTTAGAACGCTTCTACCACTATGTGTGGGCTAGCCTGGTGGAGGATGAGAGACCACAAGAAGTGAGGTCCTCCTGCCATTCTGGCCAAATCCCCAGAAATAAAAGTGAGGACACCCTAGACTATTGAGCCCCAGCTGAGCTGCCCATGTGAGAAAAGCCACCTAGACAACCCACAGAATCTCGAGAAATTAAAAATATGTGGGGTGCCTGGGTGGCTCAGTCAGTTAAGCATCTGACTTTGGCTCTGGTGATGATCTTGCAGTTCGTGAGTTTAAGCCCCAGGTCAGGCTCTGTGCTGACAGCTCAGAGCCTGGAGCCTGCTTCAGATTTTGTGTCTCCCTCTTTCTCTGCCCTTTCCTCACTCATTCTCTGTCCCTCTTTCTCTCTCAAACATAAATAAATGTTAAAAAAATTAAAAATATGTGTCACCACACACTCATTAGGTGTGACCTAATAAAATGACCAAAATCCCACACACTGATAACACCAAATGCTGGCAATGATGTGAAGCAATGGGAACTCTCATCACTGATGGTGGAAATGCAAAATAGTATAGCTGCTTTGGATGACAGTTTGGCAGTTTCTTTCAAAACTAAACATTTTCGTACCATATGATCCAGCAATCATGCTCCTTGGTACTCATCCAAGTGAGTTGAAAACTTATGTCCACACAAAAACCTACACATGGATGTTTATAGCAGCTTTATTCATAATTGTGAAACTTGGAAACAACTAAGATATCCTTCAGTAGGTAACTGGTGCATTAAACAATAAAATACTACTACTTCTAGGGGGGAAAGAAAAGAAATGAGCTACCAAGCCATGAAAAGATATTAAGGGAATTTAAAATTCATAATACTAAATAAAAGAAGCCAACCTGAAAAGATAAAATGTATTATTATAACTATAATGATATTGTGAAAAAGATAAAACTCTAGAAACAATGAAAAGACCAGTGGTTGATAGGGGTTAGAGAGTGCAAGGGAGGGAAGAATAGGTGGAACATGGAATTTTAAGGCAGTGAAACTTCTCTGTATGATATTATAATGGTAGACACATGTCATTATACATTTTTCCAAACTCTCAGAATGTACACCCAGAGTGAACGCTAAAGTAAATTATGGATTTCGGATGGTAATGATGTCTCACTGTAGGTCTGTCAATTGCAACAATGTACCACTTTGGTGGGGGATATTGACAGTGGGGGAAGCTGTGCATGAGGGGGGGTGGGTAGGAGTGCATGGAAACTCTTTGTGCCTTGCATGTAATTTTTCTGTGAACCTACAACTGCTCTAAAAACTAAAGTCTATTAAAATAATATGTGTTATTCGATGCCACTAAGTTTTGGGATGGCTTGTTACATAGCAAAAGCTAACTGATACACTGGGTCAAACCTTGGATGGGGAGGAAAATCAAAGAGAAAGCAAATCTGTCACCTCAGCATCACATACATACATGAAAAAACAGACAATAATACAACAGTCATGGAATTCAGGAATGAGTTATAGACAAACCGTTGGCACGTTAGCTAAAACCAGACAATAGGCTGGGTCTGATATTTTACAAGAACACTACACTTTACAGGCCCCACTATGTGCTGTTTTAGTTCCTTCCTTATTGTGAAGGGAAGGGATTCCCTTCACTAAGGACTGACAGTAAAATTCTTATTTCTGGAAGTTTCAAAAGTGAAGCACAAGATAAGAAATGCAATTCTTGTATCTACTTTCAAAGGGGCAGAGTATGAGATGCTTCAATCTGAGCAGTTCACCACATGCCTGTCCTTCTATGATCACTGGATCCCTAAGAGTCCAGTCGTCAGCACCAAGAAGGAAATAAAAGGCAACAGGAAATTTTGAAATGATGGACTATGCAGAAATAATTTATTTAGTTCTGTATAATGAGTGAACTCATCACCCCTCTGCCACCTTGTTCTCTATCTCCCCCCACAACACACACACCCATGAACACAACACAACACTGTGCTCTAGTCTCCCTGTAAAAAGAGCCTGACACTGATATCCAAGGATTTCTCTGGATGTCAAGGATCATGTGTTATGTACATTACCTTGGAAGATGAAATGAGAAAATTCCCCACAGATGAAAAACTAAAGTTGGGGGCCTATGATCAGATTTCAACTTTAGCAAGATTTGGGTCATGGCTGGCATGCAGGTGGATATCCTCACCCAGCTCTGCAATAGACTTTACGACTCAGGGAGGAAGCTTGGGGAAGGGGTGGAGGTAAACGAGCAGAACTTATTAATGGAAGCCAGCAATGGTTTCAAACAAGCGCAGTCTCCTGAAATGCTAAGAATTCCATCAAGGCTGTTAATTAGACGCTAACCATACGCCTCTTGTCTTTGAATGTGCCTCCCAGTTCAATATGAAAATAACAACTAAATTACATACTGGTCCAGACACTCAACTTCTGTACCTGAGCCATTTTATTCATAGTCTCCTCCCGCATTCAAAGGACAATCAGAGGGTGCTTGGGTGGCTCAGTCATTTGGGTGTCTAACTCTTGATTTCTGCTCAGGTCATGATCTTACACTTTGTGGGTTCAAAGCCCACATCAGGCTCAGCACTTACAGCACAGAGCCTGCTTGAGATTCTCTCTCTCTCTCAAAATTAATAAGCTTAAAAAAAAAAAAAAGGACAATTCAGAGTGTGAAGAATCTTGCCCTGCACTGATGATGAGGCAGCTCTGTCCCCAGGCCATTTAACCACCTGAGGAGAAGACAGGAGCAGTTAACCACCTGAGGAGAAGACAGGAGCAGTTAGGGAAGCTATATTTACAAATTTGGAGAGGTGTTTCTAGTTAAAATCAAACAATACCTTGAAAACTTGCCTAAATTATTTATCTGCACCAATATAGGTTGATAAAAGAAAGAAGCTGTACTCAAAAGACTCAGCCAGTATTAATAAGAGACATGCTTTTTCTTTTTTTTACCGTAATGTAAGGTGGTGTGTGTGTGTGTGTGTGTGTATTATCTTACCTCCTATCCAAAGTCATATTATGATATTGGAACATTTTTAAAAATTATACTGCTTCTTTTACGACCATCACTCAAGTGCTGACAAAAGCAGGTGCTGGCAAGAAGAAAGAGCAGCTGAGACGCTCACACACTGCTTGTGGAAGTGCAAATTTTCCCCCAAAGAGACTGTTGTTCAATATCTATACTACAGCACTGAGGGAGGCAGGGAGTGTTTGTATCAGGCAGGGTTCTTAGTTGAAGACAAAAGATCCACTCTAACTAAAAAGAGTTAGTCCATTAGGTATCGCGCATTTCTGATGCCAAGTACCAAGTTTGGGTGTGACGTGACCAGGAGCAATGTAGGCAGGAGATGCATACAAACTTCCCTAGCAGAAACCCTGATGCTGCCACCACCCATGGCCTCTGACTCTAGAAGACTGCACAGAAGAAGCTCCTGTTTTGCCCTAGAAGAACCAAATGCCTCAGACACAAGATGTGGCACCCACATGGCCATCCATGCGGCTTCTGTAGAGCCCCATCACTCACATCACCCACTTCTGCCTCCCATGCCTCACGCCGAAGGCCCTGCTTGGTGGAAGTCAATCAAACATGTCTCCCTAGCTGTAAAGGAGTTTGAGAAACATCATTTTTAGCTTTCCAGACTCTCTAGTACAGGGAGGCATGCATAAAGGGGTTGAAGTGGATGCTGATCAAGCCACCATGTGGTATCTGCCATAGCATATTCTGGGAGGAAGAGCAGGTTGAGGCCAGTGGATTTGGGTGGAGGATTCCCACAGGAAATTTAAAATGGGCAGTAGTGAAGACTTAGATCACAGAGTTGCCTGCAGGAGATGGGGACTAAAATGGTTCCAAAAGGACACTGAGAACAAAGCAGAGTGATGATAGAACCTTGGGGAATGCTGGCATTTAAGAAGTTAGGTCCAGTAGGACAAAAGTTCATCTAAAATTATATTTTGCATGGAGGAATAAAAGTTTAACTTTTCATTCTTGGGGGGCAAGATGGGGAGGGGGAAGAAAATACACAGAGATAGAATGATGTCACTCATAGAGAAGTCACTGTCAGCCCCAACAGATCCAAATAAGCACCCACAGGAACTGGTCAGGAGTTAGTAGGCAACTGACATTTCGGCCTGCCTAGGTCCTCTCCCACTTTTCACAGCTTCTGGCTCTTCTGCTGGGACACCCACCTCCCCCATTCCACGTACTCCAATCTATCAACTTGCCCAGCTACAACTACCCACCCAAGCAGTGCAAACATGTCCAGGGTCAGCTCCCCAAGGAATCTGAATCTTGAGCCAAATGACATAAAGACCAGGGGGAAAAATATCAGCTGGAACTAAGTTATTCCAGTGGTGGTTCCCTACAAAGGCTGTCCATCAATCCCTGCTTCAGAGACTCTCCCTCCACCTACTCCCCAAGAGCTGCTCTCTTCCTCTCACTTTTGAGGTCTCATTATAAAACTCTTCCATTGAATCTGGGAGCTTCCTGATGCCTTCCTACTATATGCCTGTTCTGTTTAAGTTAACTAGAGTCTATGTCTGTTGTTTGCCACCAAAGAATGCTAGCTGCTAATAGGCAAGGTGAGTAGCAGAGAGAGGCTTTCTTTTTTCCTGTTAGAGGCATGTTTTGGTTAATCCTTATTTAGCAGATCATGGAGTATGGCTGATCATTATGATAATGGCCCCCAATGAATCTGTGCCCCTTTGCAATGGGACACTGATGCCCCTCTAATCAAGACTCCATTCTTGGAGTCTATTTCTCTATCCTTCTTGAACTGGGGCTAGCTTTATGACTTGTTTTGATCAATAGAACTTGGTGGATGTGAAGTTGTATAGGTTCATGAGGCTAGGCCTTATGGGGCCTTGCAGCTTCCACTTTTCACCTTCTTGGAACCTGAGACCACTATGTTGTGAGAAAGCCCAGACCAGCCTACTGAAGGATTACAGGCCACTTGGAGGAGAACCAAAGTGCCCTGCCAACATCCAGAGTGGAGGCATCTTGGGCTCTTCAGGCCTGGTTTTGTCATCAGATGATCTCTGCCAACATTCGTGAGCCCAAGTGAGACCGGCACAAGAACTTCCCAGACTGATGACCCACAGAAAGGTGAGAAATAATAAATGGTATTGTTTTAAGTCACCAGAGTTTCAAGTGGTTTACTACACAGCAGTAGACAACTAATCAATGGGGAAAGAAAAGGAGCACAGGGCTCTGTAGCCTTTGAAATGCTCTGGCAACTCTAACAGCAACATCACATGCTGGGCTCAAAGTGGGTGTATGTTTGTATACGGAAGGAAGACTGAAGTTGAAATGGACTCCAACTATAGAAGAAGCAGTCAGACATTAGTGCTCGCATCTGCCCCTGGAAGAGGGGGACGGCCAGCTGACAGAACAACTGAGCTCCTGGTTCAGCATGGGAGGTGGCGGGGCAGAGGACAGGGGTCCTGGCAACTTGAGAGAGGCATGAGACTTGGATTTTAGTCCTGGCGCTGCTGCTGCCTGGCTTGGAGAAGCCAGTTAGCCTCCCTAGTTCCAGTTTCTTTATCCCCCCAAATGGGCCTAATAATACTTTCCTTGCCTACTTCACAAACTTTTAACAGTAAATGAGATAATGAATGCAAAAGCCCTAAATAAACTTAAGGGCCAGCTGGCTATGGCCAGCTAATCACGCAACATCCAGAAGCCCCTGGTCCTAATATTCTCAGAATATTAGCATATGTGAAAACAAGTGCCAATCACACCATTAGAAGTGCTTCTGCCGGTTTGTGGGAGGCCAGTTCTCCTGGGGATGCTCCATGGCAAAAGCATGACCTTACTGATATATATTTGTAACAAGCTTCTTCCATTAGAGTACCTGGAAAAAGTCCAATGTCCATACCGGTCACATGGTCAGGCTTGAAATTTCTATTTTGCTTCCCCCAAACCAAGAGCAATACCTTATCCCCACTGTTCATGAGACTGTACTGAGGGTCTCTAAATCTCTGCCTCATTTGACTGTCAATCATGCCTTCCATTAAATTCATTCGTCTTCCTTCCTGCCCCCAAAACCAAAGTTTCACTTTATGACTACTTGCTAGCTATTGATAGATCTGGATTTCTCTTCAAGTCAATTCTAAGTTCTCTTCGGCCTCCTTCGACCATTGCCTTTTCCTGCTCCTGGCTTCATGGTTTGCTAGGCTTGATGGCAGCCCCATCTCCTTTAGAAACCAGCAAATGGCCACACCTTATTCAAAACTGTGTCCTTCTTTCTTACCTCATCCTTCTACTCTACCCCAACAGGATGCAGTTATATGATTTCTTAAGTTCCTCCTGTCAGGGTTGCAATGGATCTCAAATGTTAGGCAGGAAAGAAAGAAAGAAAGAAGGCACAGAAATGGCCGACCCACAGTTCTTTAATAACACTCCACTGCTCACCACCCTCACTGCCACACATCTATTATTCGGAGTTTAAAGTCCTAGCCTCTGCAGTCCAGTTAAAAATTTCACTCAGCCTGGCCTGTACAGGTATCTGCATGTGGTTTCTCCAATCTCCAGATGAGAAAATGCGACATTTAGCTTTATGTTGCTTTCCACCAGGCAAATGAAACTGCTCTCCCACTTACAAAGACAGTGGTTTTAAAACATGGCTCTAGACGAATGGATCAAGAAGATGTGGTTTATCTATACCATGGAATTCTACATGGCAATGAGAAACAATGAAATCTGGCCATGTGTAGCAACATGGATGGACCTTGAGGGTGTTATGCTGAGCGAAATAAGTCAGGCAGAGAAGGACAAATATCATATGTTTGCACGTATAGGAGGATTAGGAGGAACTTAACTGAGGAACAAGGGGGAGAAGAAGGGGGGAAATGGTGGGGGAAAGGGAGAGAGGCAAACCATGAGAGACTCTTGAATGCTGACAAAAACTGAGGACTGATGGATGTGGGGGGGAGGGGGGAGATGAGCATGGAGGAGGGCACTTGTGGGGATGAGCACTGGGTGTTATATGGAAACCAACTTGACAATAAACTATTTGTAAAAAAAAACAAAAACAAAAACATGGCTCTAGAATTTCTGATATTCCCTTCATGAAGAGAGAGTAGAAGAGTACTTCTACTTTCTTTGAATCTAGATGGGCGTGTGACTGCTTGGATCAATAAAGAAAAGCAGAAATGATGCTGTGGATTCCAAAAAAAGCCATGCAGTTTCTACCTTGTTCAATGGAACACCAGAACTTGGAGCCTGCCCTGCCTGGTAAGAAGCCACCATTTTGTGAGGAGGCCCAGCCACATGGAGAAGCTGTGGGTGAATGCTCCAATCCTAGACTTTAAGTCTTTCCATCTCAGGCACTAGACATGAGAGCAAAGACCCTTTCAATAATTCCAGCCCCCAAATGTTGGAAGTCTACCAGAGCTGAAATCTTACTAAGTAAGACCTTAGACATTGTGGAGCAGAGAC
Organism: Crocuta crocuta; assembly: GCF_008692635.1. Classification (NCBI taxonomy): domain Eukaryota; kingdom Metazoa; phylum Chordata; class Mammalia; order Carnivora; family Hyaenidae; genus Crocuta; species Crocuta crocuta. Next base: position 3,600,180 of record NW_027551566.1, read on the forward strand.
AAATCATCCCTGGCATGCTCTGCCTGAATTCTTGACCAACTGAATCCATTAAGTGTGATAAAATGGTTGTTTTAAGCAGCTAAGTTTGTGGATAATTTGTTAAATAGCAATTGTAACTGGCATGGCAAGTTATAGTACAAACAAGCAGGTATATAGCAGACTGGTATTCTGAAGTTTCTCTTGTGATGCAGATAGAGTCCTTGGGGGCACCTTAGGGGAAGGAATCTATGGCCCCTCTTCTAAACATCACAAGTGTGGTGGGGGTGGGGCTTGGGTCTCAGCACCTAAAAAGGAAGATGGCTGTTTCACTCTAGCATGCATTCCCTAGTAAGACCACTGATACCCCCAAAATAAGATTCAGCTTGGCAATGTTTTCAAATTACAAGTTGAGATCACTTTGAGGGTTTGGCTTTGACCTACTTGGTAGGGCGATGGGAGAAGACCCTGTCTGGTTCTGTTTTTCAAGGCCTCTTTTAGTTTGACCCATCAAACATAAAATTCAAAACTCTCTACAGAAGAAGCTACTTTGTACTTGAGAAAGAGTTTGAACATTGTGAGCCTCTCTTAGGGTGAAATATGCTACAAGAACTCATAGGTTCCCTTTAATTACAAGTAATACTTGTGGCTTTAAAAAATCTAGTAAAAAATGAAAACCAAAACACGGTTTGGGCATATGTGGTAAGACAGAAAAATCAGTTTATCAATGAAAAATCAAGTAAAGAGGCAATAACTGTACAGACCAATGAGGCCACAAACTACTCTGCACAATTACTCAGCATACTTATAGCAAAGAGGGATCCCAGGGGCTGTCTCCTCTGAGTAATTGTTCCAGTACCCAATTTTGTTCTAACATAGCCAGTTGGAATTGGGTCTGAATTTTTGGAGTAGCTTGAATTGCTTGATCCTAATATATCAGTGGGATAAAAGGGTACCCAATAGCCTTTGGTAAAACTACTTCCTCCCTCTTCCCCTAGAGGTCTGCAAGAAGTAATGGCTTCCTATTGTCATAGATTTCTGGGTTCCCCAATATCCTGTGTTTCTTGACCCTTTCTCACTTCTGTAACAAGTCCTTTCATTAAAGTCTCTTAAATCAGTTAAGATGGATTCTGATTCCTGACTGATGCTAAACCTTTGGTGGGTGTAGAGTTTAGAAAGCCAAGTAGTCTGGCAAGATTCTCCATGAGCTTCTACATCACTGAGACTCCTGGATCTTGAATAACAAATGTCCTGCGGATTGAACCATTTATAACTTAGGTATTTTGTTCAGCTACTGGAAAGAAGAAAGGGGAAAAAAATCAATGATTTAAAGGATTGGCAAGCTTTTTCTCAAAGGTCCAGAAAAATAGTAAATCTTTCAGTCTATGGGACACAATCTCTGTCACAAGTACTCTGCCATTGCAATGTGGAAGTAGACATGGACAATACATTTCTTTTTTCTTTTTTAATTTTTTTTAATGTTTATTTATTTTTGAGACAGAGCATGAGCAGGAGAGGGGCACAGAGAGAGGGAGACACAGAATCTGAAACAGGCTCTAAGCTGTCAGCAGAGCCTGATGTGGGGCTCGAATCCACGAACCATGAGATCATGACCTGAGCTGAAGTCGGATGCCCAACCAAGCCACCCAGGTGCCCTGACAATACGTTGAAAAAAAAAAATGCATCTGGCTGTGTTCCCATAACACTTTATTTACAAAAACAAGCAGCCAGCCCATGGGCTGTAGTTTGCCAACCCCTGGCTTCAACAAATTAGTGGTTTATTTGTTCGTTCATTCATTCATTCATTCATTCATTCATGTAATAAGAACGTGTGAGGTGTGTAGTTCTGGTGACAGTTCAGCAAGTTGCTAGCCGATGCTGTAGTCATCTGAAGGCTCAACTGGGAATAGAAGGATCTGCTTCCAAAGTGGTTCCTTCACATGACTGGCAAGTTAGTGTCACAGTCAGTTCCTGTCCTTGTGGGGTTCTCCATGGGGCTGTTTGAGTGTCCTTATAACATGGCACCTGGATTTCCCCAGAGCAGGCAATCTAAGAAAACAAGGTTGGAGCTGGCATGCCTCTTCTGACCTGCTCCTGCAGTCCCACATCATTAGTTTTGCTGTGTTGTACTGCTCCTAGGTCAACTCTGATTCAATGAAAGGGGGGACTACATCAAAGCTTGGACACCAGGGGGTGATGATACTGGAGGGCCATCACTGAGGCTCACTACCACACCACTTGAAAAGGCTGCATCACTACAGCGCATACCTCACACCTGGACAGGGCTCCAACATCTCTGGAGGGAGGACCTTCTGTGTGCCACACTCTCCTTGATATACTTTCTAACCACAATTTATCCCCAGGCCTGCAGGTTCTTGACATCTCTGATGAAATCTGGGAAAACCCAGGACTAAGGAAGGTCCTTCTTGTGGAGCTGACCAAGATTAAGAGTGCTCTGAAGGCCCAAGACTAAGTGAAGTAACAGCTTTGAGAGGCATCTTTGGACCCAGTCTGCTAATGCCTGTGTGGCCTCTGGCCTCTGCTGTGAACCAGGCTGACCCTGGAAGGCCTGGCTCCTCAGACTTTCCCCATTTTGATGCTCAGAACAACCTTGACTCTATTTCTGGAACCATTATTAGGCAGCTAACAACTATTAGATCCATGAGACCAGAAGTTTTCAATCCCACCTGCCATTCCAAATACCTCGAGAGCTTTTAAACATTCTCAGTCCAGACCTATCAAGTCAGCATCTGTGCAAGTAGGGCCCAGGAATCTGAAAATTTTAAGTGATTCTGATGTGCTGTCCAGCTTATGAGCCTCCAGCACAAACACCACATCCCTTTCAGTGCAGCTGGAGACAGAACCAGATGTTTTGGCAGCTACATCGTACTTCCAGCCCATTGGTAGCTTGTGGTTTGCTAAACCCCAAATGTTCTTTAAAATCTTTTTATTTTTTTCTTAAATACTTTATTGTCAAGTAAGTTTCCATATTAACACCCAGTGCTCATCCCAAAAATGCCTAAACCCCAAATTCATTTTCACAAAAACTGCTCTTCACTTAGGTCCTGCCTATTTTGTATTTTACAAGTTTTGTTTTACCCAAATGTCATGTAATTGTATTGAATTCAAAGTGGGCTCTACATGCTGGCATCACTTGAGGCTCTCCTTTCAACTCTGTGGAATCTTCCACTTGATGAGCATGACTTCATCCAAGACATTGATAAATGTACTGTTTGGAGCACAGCCTATGGCATTCCACAGACAAATTCCTATGGAGAATTTATGCACCACAAACCTCCAAGAGCATTCCTACTCTCCATGAGTTTTCAAACATTAATAACAGCTTCGCTAGGGTCATAACTCATCTGTACCCCATGATGGCATCTTAGGTCTCTCCTTCTATACTTCACATATTCCTGATCTACATAAATTGCTCTAGAAGACCAGTTCTTCAGGAAAAGACAGACACAGAACAGGAACCAAGTGGTTCTGCCTCTTCTGGAACCAGGCTGCCTCATTCAAATCCTGCCTCCTCCTTAGTAGCCATGTGTCCTTGGGTAAGTTACTAACTGGCTCTGTGCCTCAGTGTCTCATCTGTGAAATGGAGATTCAAATACTTCATTTGAGTACTTTCTTCACAGAGTTACTGTAAGTATTAAATGTGTGAGTACATGAAAACTGCTTAGAAGAGCAGCTGGTACATCATAGCTGATGCCATGATTACTATTATTATCACAATTATTATTCCAGTCTAGTACCTTTGGGGGCGAGGGACTGAATAGATATTTAATTTATTTTCTTCCACTTACCTTAGGTTTTAATTACTCTTCCTTCTTTACTTTCCTAAGATGGAAGCTTAGGTCATTAATTTCAGCTCTTTATTCTATTCTACTATATGCATTTTAATGCTATAAATTTCCCTCTAAGTACTGCTTTTGCTTCGTTCCACAAATTTTCTTAAGCTGTATGTTCATTTTTGTTTAATTAAAAATATTTTAAAATTTCTTTTAAGACTCTTCTTTGACCAATGAATTCTTTAGAAGTATGTAGTTTAGAGGCACCTGGGTGGCTCAGTCAGCTGGGTGTCTGATTTCAGCACAGGTCACGATATCGTGGTCCGGGAGTTAGAGCACAGCATCGCCTCAGAGCCTGGAGCCTGCTTCATATTCTGTGTCTCCTTCTCTCTTTGCACCACCCCCCACCCCCTGCTCATGCTCTCTCTCTCTCTCAAAAAATGAATAAATATTTTAAAAATTAAAAAAAAGAAGTGTATAGTTTATTATCCAAATATTTGGGGATTTCCTAAATATTTTTCTGTTACTGGTTTCTAGTTTAATGCCATTGTGGTCTGACAAATGATTGTGTATGATTGCTAATCTTTTAAAGTTGTTAGAATGTATTTCATGACCCAGCATGTGGTCTATCTTGGTGAGCTTGAGAAAAAATGTGTACTCTGCTATTGGTAGATGGAGTGTTCTATAAATGTCAATTAGATCAAGTTGATTGATAATGCTATTCAAGTCAACTCTATCCTTATTGATTTTCTGCCTACTTGATCTATCAATTACTGACATGGGGATATTGAAGTCCCCAACTACAATAGTGGATTTGTCTATTTTTCTTTTTAGCTCTATCAATTTTTGCCTGACATATTTTGATGATCTGTTGTTAGGTACATACTTTGTTATGTCTTTCTGGAGAACTGACCCATTTATCATGATGCAGTACCCATCTTTATCTTGTTAATAATTTTCCTTGTTCAGATGTCTTCTCTGTCTGAAATTAATATAGCTGCCCTAGCTTTCTCTTGATTACTATTAGCATAATCCATCCTTCTCTCCCCTTTTATTTACAACCTATCAGTCTTTATTTTGAAAATAGTTTTCTTGTAGGGGCGCCTGGGTGGCTTAGTCGGTTAAGCATCTGACTTTTGCTTAGGTCATGATCTCGCAGTTTGTGGGTTCGAGCCCTGCGTCGGGCTCTGTGCTGACTGCCAGCTCAGAGCCTGGAGCCTGTTTCAGTCTGTGACTCGCTCTCTCTCTGACCCTCCCCTGCTCACACTGTCTCTCTCTCTCTCTCCTAGAAATAAATAAAACATTAAAATAAATAAATAAATAAAAAGAAAACATATACTAGTTGCCCTAGAGTTTAAATATACATTTTAGAGAGTTTTCTGATGGGTGAACTTGTGGCGGTGTGGGAGAAAGGGGAACACGATAGCTCTGTGTCCTTTCTCCATGCCTGCCCTATGCGTCTCTTCCATCTGGTTGTTTCTGAGTTATATTCTTTTATAACAAACCAGCAGTCTAGTTAAGTAAGAAAGCAAGTAATAAAATGTTCATTTTTATGAACCTAAATTCACATTTAAAAAAACACTATTCTGCTCCAGATGTAGTTCAGGTACATTGTAACAGATTTTTCTCCCTCACATGCTTGGTGACACTGCTATTATTCCTTTCACTCATCCATATGCTACTATCACCAAATACATTGTTACCATTGTTACTTTAAAATTACCTTTGTAAGGTTTTAGAGGCCAGGAAAGAGCCTTTAGATTTTTTTCCATTGCTAGCAGTCCTGTTTTAGAGAGGGGGGAGACACAAAAGCTCCCTCAGAAAGCTACTCCTAATCCTTCTGGAAAACAGACTTCCATTAAACTCTAAAGAACACCTATTATGTAGAGCACTGTGCTGGGCACCCCAGGCCATCAGATAATCACAGAACTCAGATGTCAGCTACTCTGGCTCCCATATCTTACAGATGAGGAAACTATGGCCCACAGTGGGGTAGTGCTCTGCTTGTGAGCTGGTCTGGAAGAAAAAGAAGCTACAGAAAGGCAACCTGATCCTAGACTGAATCCAGTACTGAAAGATAAAATGTTGCAACAGAGGACATTATTGGGACATTCAACAAAATTAGAATAAGGACACTAAAGGACATTAAACTGAAGTTGTGTATATGTATATGTTTATGTATATGGGCAGGGAGAAATGATAAAGCAAACAGGGCAAAATGTTATCAGGAGGCCAATCTGGATAAAGGATATATGAGTGTTCTTTGCACTATTCTTGTAACTTTTCTATAAGTTTAAATTATTTCCAAATAAAAGGCTTAAAAAGTAATCCTTTAAACCCCGTAATATAATAATAGGTTGTAATTCTACATTCCTAGAAATCCAGGGATTTTTTTCCTTCATATTTTTAGTCTCTCCATATCACTGGCCCCAAAATGCCAAATATAGTTTATTTATTTTTGTTAATATATACTGCTTTTCAGAGGTAAGCTTACTAAAATGGGTTACTGCCATCTTGGGGAATGAAGGGCATCTGGAATAAGGTGTGTCAGGAGGAACCAACCCCACCACAATGGTGAATAGTTGCTCAGGTTGAAGGATCACAATTATGCCTGAGGCCTTGAACTCAATCAAAGCAGAGCTAGGTTTGGATCTCTCTGGGACTATCCCCTGAGCAGGGAGGGCCTCTTCTTTCCCTGTCCTTATATGGAAACATCCCATCTTGAGGAAGTAGTGAGAAATGTGGAATGAACATTCCTTTGCTCTCAGTTATCCATGTGGAATTTCTGTTTTCCTTTTGAGCAGCAATACTTGTATCGATGTGTGCCAAAAAGTAACCCCAAAATTGAAGTCAGCAGGATGCCTGCAGAGACCCAACAGGCTTCTTTTATGCTCTCTTGCTCCCTGATCTGATCCCAGCCCACAACTTTTAGAACCCAAGTCTGGAACTCAGAGTTTGCAGGGAAAGCAGGCATAAGCCCCCTACTCCCAACCCTGTTCTTTCTTGTGCTGCCGACCCAGCATCAGTGGAGCAGCTGCCAATCTGCTGTACCTGTCCTCAGGCATAATAGCCTTAAGTCTCACATGCAAGAGGCATAGCCACCATGCAGACAAGAGATTCAGAGATAAAAAGGCTTGACCAAGATGGACTTCTAAGAACTTGCGTAGGATGAGAAGCCAGACTTGGGGCTTCTAACCAATGCATATTGCTCTTTCTGTTCCACCTACTTCAAATGTCAACCCCTGGGCCACCAGTGGCATTTCCCATATCCCATACAGAGCCCCCAGCTGCGGGGTGGGGGACACCCATTAAATATACCACAAATAAGGCAAAGCCTACCTCTGTGCCTGGCCCAGAGGAGAGACAAGACCCTGAGACCAAAGCCCATTTCTTCTCAATACCACACCACATGGTCCAAAGCTTAGAGTGCTGGTGCTGCCCTCAGGAGAGTACCCAGGCCACCAACCAACCTGCTCTGGAAATCCCCCTCAAATGTCACTTCACCAGATATTCTGGGATGCTTGCTCAGCCATCCTCTGAGGCCTTTGCTGTTCAATGTACTGAAGCACTCATCACTGTGCTCTGGTTTCCGTCTGCCTGTCTTTTCAGCAGATTGTTCATCCTGGGGTCAGGGCTCAGTTACATTTGTCTGTATGTGCCCAGCAACTAGTACAGTAGTTGACAGACTGTTGAGTGAATGAACAAATGAATGAACAAATGAACAAACGAATGAGTCCCAACAGTCAAGATCCTTAGTTTCAAGCCATGGCCCCATCACTATTTCTTTGCTCTCAAGCAGGTCAGTTTCCTCTTGGTGACCTCACTTACATAATGGTGATGATTCTTCTCTGGTTCTAGCACAGAACTGTTCCAGCACAGGGGTCATGTCTGTAAAAGCATCAAAGAGATGTGAATCCTACTAACTACTTCACCCATAGGCCAATAGAGATGTCTTACCTGTAGATCCCTTCAACTTGTCCACGGGCACCCCAGTGCTCTGCACACCTCACTTGCATAACCCCTCCTCCATGGCCAGCTCCTTGTGTAGTTACCAATGGCAACAAGTGCAAGCCTCTGTAGACAGCCAGTGATCATGCACAGGGAGCTGGCCAACTCTGCAGGATCAGGAGATATCACATAGTGCTGGTGTTCAGCACTGCCATCACCTGGCCTGGTTATCCAGTTTGTTGGGATGTGATTGTTTATAGTTATCTCTTATAATCCTTTGTATTTCTGTGGTATCAGCCGCAAGGTCTCTCAGTTCTCATTTCACTTATTTGAGTCCTTTTTGTTTAGTTTAACTAAAGATTTGTGAATATTGTTTATCTTTTCAGAAAATTAGCTCATCGATCTTTTCTATCATTGATCTTTTCTATCATTTTCCCAGTCTCTATTTCATTTATTTCTGCTTTGATCTTTGTTATTTCTTTTTTCTGTTAACTTCGAGCTTAGTTTGTTCTTTTTCTACCAAGACTGAATCATGAAGAAGTATAAAATTTGAATAAACCAATTACTAGCAAGGAGATTGAATCAGTAATTAAAAGCTTCCACAAAAATAAAAGGCCAAGGACCTGATAGCTTTATGGGTGAATTCTACCAAACATTTTTTTAATGTTTTATTTATTTTTGAGAGAGCACAAATGGGGAGAGGCAGAGAAAGAGAGGGTCAGAGGATCTGAAGCAGGCTCTGTGCTGACAGCATTAGTGACCCTAATGTGGAGCTTGAACTCACTAACCATGAGATCATGACCTGAGCCAAATTCAAATGCTCAATCGACTGAGTCATCCAGGTGCCCCTGTACTCTACCAAACATTTAAAGAAGAATTAACAATCCTTCTTGTACTCTTCCCAAACTGCAGATGAGGGAACACTTCCAAACTCATACTATGAGGCTAGCATTACCCTGATACCAGAGCCAGACAAGGACACTACAAGAAAAGAAAATTATAGGCCTATATCCCTGATGAATATAGATGCAAATCCTCAACAGTATACTAACAAACACAATTCATCAACACATTACAAAGATCATACCCATGATCGAGTTGGATTTATCCCTAGGATTCAAGGATGGTTAAAACACATGCAAATTTGTGATATGTTACATTAACAGAATGAAAGATAAAATCATATACTCACCTCAATAGGTGAAGAAAAGAATTTGTCAAAATTCAAGATTCTTTCATGATAAAAACTCAATAAATCATGTAAAGAAGATATATACCTCAACATAATAAAGACCAAATATGACAAGCTCACAGCTACAATTAGACTCAATAATCAAAACCAATCAAGAACAAGACAAACAGGGGTGTCTGGGCGGCTCAGTCAGTTAAGTGTCTGGCTTCGGCTCGAGTCTGATCCCACTGTTCATGGGTTTGAGCTCTGCATCGGGCTCTGTGCTGACAGCTAGCTCAGAGCCTGGAGGCTGTTTCAGATTCTGTGTCTCCCTCTCTCTCTGACCCTACCCTGCTCACACTGTCTCTTTCTCTCAGAAAAAAAAAAAAAATTTTTTTAAATAACAAGACAAACATACCCACTATTCCCATTTCTGTTCAACATAGTCTTTGAAGTCTTAGGCAGAAAAATTAGGCAAGAAAAATAAATAAAAGATTTCCAAACTGGAAAGGAAGAGGTAAAATTATCTGTTTGCAGACAGCATGATCATATATATAAAACTCTGAAGACTCTACCAAGAAACTCTTAGAATAAACAAATTCAGTTAAGTTGCAGCATGCAAAATCAGTATATAAAAATAATTTGCACTTCTTTTCTTTTTAGAGAGAGAGAGCATGAGAGGGGGAAAGTGGCAGAAGGGGGGGAAGAGAGAGAGAGAGAGAGAGAGAGAGAGAGTGACTCTTAATCAGTCTCCATGCTCAGCATGTAGCCTAACACAGGGCTCAATCCCACAAACCTAGAATCATGACCTAAGCCAAAATTAAGAGTTGGGTGCTCTACTGACTGAGCCACCCAGGCACTCCCATTTGTACTTCTACACACTGACAACAAATTATTTGAAAGAGAAATTAAGAAAATAATCCCATTTACAATAGCATCAAAAATAATAAAATACTTAGGAACAAATTTAACCTATACATGGAAAAATATAAGACACTGAGAAAAGAAATGGAAAAGACACAAATAAATGAATAGATATTCCATGTTCATGGATTAAAGAAATTAATATTATTAAAAATATCTATACTATTCAAAGTGATCTACAGATTTAATGCAATCTCTATCAAAATTCAATTGGCATTTTTCATAAAAATAGAAAAAAAATCCTAAAATTCATATGGAACCACCAAAAACCCTGAACAGCCAAAACAATCTGGAGAAAGAAAAAATCTGAGGCATCACACATCCTGATTTCAAACTGTATTACGAAGCTACAGTAATCAAAACAGTATGCTACTGGCATAAAAACAGATATGGAGATAAAAAGAAAAGAAAGCCCAGATACAAACCTACATATATATAGTCAACTAATATTTGACAAGTGTGTCAAGAATACACAATGGGAAAATTATAGTCTCTTCAATAAATGGTGCTGGGAAAACTGGAAAGCCACATACCGAAGAATGAAACTGAACCCCTATCTTATACTACTCACAAAAAACCTCAAAGTTTTTTGAAGACCTAAATGTAAGATCTGAGCCATAAAACTCCTATGCCCCTCCTGCATAAGGGGCCCCTGAGCAGCTCAGTTCATTGAGCGTCTAACTTCGGCTCAGGTCATAATCTCACAGTTTGTGAGTTTGAGCCCCACAATGGGCTCTGAGCTGTCAGGACAGAGCCTGGAGCCTGCTTCAGGTTCTGTGTCTCCCTGCCTCTCTCTGCTCCTCCCTGACTCATGCTCTGTGTCTCTGTCTCTCTGTCTCTCAAAAATAAATAAACATCCAAAAAATTAAAAAAAAAAAAAAGTCCTAGCATAAAACACAGGGGAAAAAAAAAAGCTTTCTTGATCTTGGCCTTGGCAATGATTTCTCCAAAATCAAACATAATAAAAGCAAAAACAAGTGAGACTAAATCAAACTATAAAGACTCTGCACAGCAAAAGAAACAGTTACCAAAATGAAAAGACAACTTATGGAATAGAAGAAAATATTTGTAAAGCATATATGTGATAAGCAGTTAAATCCAAAACATAAAGAACTTTATACATGTCAAAAAATAGCAAAAATAATGATGATGTTAACAATATTAACAACCTGATTTGTGAGCAGGGGAGCTGAATGGACATTTCTGTAAAGAAAATAAACAAATGGCCAATAGGCACATGAAAAGAGGCTCAACATCACTAGTCATCAGAGAAATGCAAATCAAAACCACAATGAGATATCACTGTGAGGGTGGCTAATATCAAAAAGACAAGAGATAGCAAGTGTTGGTGAGGATGTGGAGAAAAGAGAATGCTTGTTGCCTGTTAGCAGGGGTGTAGATTGATACAGCCATTACAGAAAACAGTATGGAGGTGCCTCAAAAACATTAAAAATAGAACTACCACATGATCCACCAATTATAGTTCTGGGTATATAAGTGACAGAAACAAAATCAGTATCTTAAAGAGATGCCAGCATTCCTATATTCATTGCAGCATAGTTTAAAATGGCTAAGATGTGAAAACAACCTAGGTGTCTGTTGATGAACACATGGATAAATAAAATGTGGTATTTTTAATGTAATTTATTTTATATTATTATATTTTTAAGTTTAGAAAGAAAGAGAGAGCACATGAGTGGGGCTGAGGGAGAAAGAGAATCTTAAGCCGGTTCCACACTCAGCACAGAGCCCCATGTTGGACTGAGCCGAAATCAAGAGTCAGAGGCTCAACTGACTGAGCCACCCAGACACTCCTAAATTTATTGAATTTTAATTTAGTAACATGTGACTAAGTTGCTACTGTATTGGACAGTGTAAGTCTAAAAGTTCTGATATTCTGGGTAGAAGTTGAGACCTGGAGACACTGGGGGTGTCACCATCTCTACCTTTAAGGTGAGTTTTATTTAGTTTTTTAATGCTTTTTTTCAACGTTTATTTATTTTTGGGAGAAAGAGGCAGAGTGTGACTGGGAAAGAAGCAGACACAAAGGAAGACATAGAATCTGAATCAGGCTCCAGGCTCTGAGCTGTTAGCACAAAGCCCAACGTGGGGCTCGAACTCATGAGCCGTGAGATCATGACCTGAGCCAAAGTCAAACACTTAACTGAACTGAGCCACCCAGGTGCCCCTTAAGGTGAATTTTAGAAGAGGAAGAAGGTCCAGGCCTTCTCTGGTCTGCAACACTATGGCAGCAAACACTTGAAATGCAGGACCTTGACTTGGGGACCTCAAAGTTAAAGGAGAGAAAGATGTTTAGGTAAAACCATTAAACAATGTACATGACATAGGAGGGACTAAGAGAGAAAAGTCCCCACGATTTTTCAAAGAAATTAACTCTGAGCTGGCAACAGCCCCCATAACTTCAATCTCAGCACACAGGTACAGTTGAGGGGCTGCACACTTCACTGAGAAGGAAACCCTGAAACAGGGCAGCTGGGCCACGGCAGCAGGCCGTGGCATGGGGAACAGAGTGGGAGCTGTGGGAGAAGGCCACCAGGAGGGGCTGCGGCCTTGGCCTTGGTGGAGGGAAGGAGCCAGGAAACCCACACCAAGCAGATGCCTCCCCTGCTCCAAACTTAACAGGAAGCCAGAAGCAAGCGCACATGGGTCAGCCTCAGGGAAGAGCAGAGAAGGGCAGAGAGGGGGTCTGGACACAGACATCGAGAAGTAACGCAGCACAGATGGAATGAGTGATAAGGAAAGGAGGGATGAGAACGATGTCAGTGAGGAGAACGATGTGTGAGGAGGGCACCTTCACCTTGTCATGGCAGGGCCGTCCAGTAGGGCCTGCCTGGCTCGGAACCCTGACTCCACTACCTGCTAACAGACTGATTTGGGTTAGGTTCCTATGAGGCGACAACTCTTACGGTTTCTGGTCTCTGTACATCAACAGGTGTTGACTGCCTTTGCTTGGGGACTATATTTCTGAGGATATTTAAGTAGCAAACAGCCTTGGAAGAGAGGGAGCGTGTCTCTCTCCAGAGCAAAGGTCAGGCATTACAAAAGATTTGGGTTTTCTGGATTCTTCTGTAGCATGACCCGCTATGTGTGAGGCATCACCTGGCCCTCCTCCGTGTCATCTGTGGAAGCTGGGGTGCAGGGACCTGGTATCAATGCTGACACCAGCTCCCACTAGTGCTGTGAGCAAGCTCAGCCCTGTCTCGGACTGGGGCCTCCCGTGTGCTGCCGGCACCCAGGAGATTTTGTGTGGCCGACTAGCTGGCTACTGTGTAAACAGGGCAAGATCTCATACCCTTCACAGCTCTCGACAGCTCACTTCCCTGTCTCAATCGCCTCTGCTGTAAAATGGGAACAACAAAAGGGCTGTGGGGTATACACACGTTGACATACATAAAGAGCTTAGAATAGCTTTCAGTCCCAAATACATGCTCGAGTTAGGGTAGTGATTTTTTTAAATATATTTTATTTATTTCTAGGAGAGAGAGAGAGAGAGAGCGTGAGCAGGGGAGGGTCAGAGCAGAGAGGGAGTCACAGACTGAAACAGGCTCTAGGCTCTGAGCTGGCAGTCAGCACAGAGCCCGACGCGGGGCTCGAACCCACGAACCGCGAGATCATGACCTAAGCGAAAGTCGGACGCTTAACCGGCTAAGCCACCCAGGCGCCCCGTAGTGATTTTTTAAAAAATATTTTTATTTATTTCTAGGAGAGAGAGGAGACAGTGTGAGCAGGGGAGGGTCAGAGAGAGAGGGAGACACAGACTCTGAAATAGGCTCCAGGCTCTAAGCTGGCAGTCAGCACAGAGCCCGACGCGGGGCTCGAACCCACGAACCGCGAGATCATGACCTAAGCGAAAGTCAGACGCTTAACCGACTAAGCCACCAAGGCACCCCATAGTGATTTTTTTTAATTAAAAACATTTTTTAATGTTTATTTATTTTTGAGAGAGAGAGAGAGCGTGAACAGGGGAGGGTAGAGAGAGGCAGACACAGAATGCAAAGCAGGCTGCAAGCTCTGAGCTGTCAGCACAGACTCCAACGTGGGGCTCGAACTCACAAACCCTGAGATCATGAGCTGAAGTCGAATGCTTAACTGACTGAGCCACTCAGGCATCCCAGGTAGTGATTTTATCTACTACTGTAAGGCAAATGTTTCAAGCTTCAAAAAGGAAAAAAAAAATCATAAAAGGGGACTTGATGCCAATGGTAGGTGAAGAGATAGACTCTCTGAATGAACTAAAGTTTCAAAAGTCCTGAAATAACTTATAGAATTATCACGGAACAGACTTATTACTCATAACTCTGAAAAATAGTCTTCTGAAGAGAAAAGAGGAGAGAAAAGACCAAAAATGTCAAAAATATCAGTTTCAAAAGACAGATTCCGGGCACAGCACACAGGCCAGTGAGATATGGATTCCTGAAAACATTCTAAAATCGATGATGAAGCAGATGGTCAGTGAGCCTGTAGTAAAGAACACAGGGAATGCTAGAAGCCAGCACTTCACAAGTACCGTGCTGTGCTGTACTAATATTTTTTTCTGATAGGATTATTGGGTTAATCACCAAAATACTGTGAAAATAGTACAGCATGATTTCCACACAAATGGATGATAATGGGATGGAGGAATGGGGGTTGAATGGGAATACAAATAATGCAGTTACTGACCTGAAAGAAGATTTCTAATAGGGGGCCAACTCTATCCTGTGCATCGGGGTTAGCCTAGACGTGGACAAAGACAAGGAAATAGGTTTGAAGATGACACAAATCTGGGAGGAATAGCCAGCATGTCATCTGAAACATTTTCACAGTCCACAATCACAGCCTAGCTCAACAGGAGCAGAATTCAGTTCTTCATGCGGGTTCCTCACAGGCCAGACAGTGGCTATGGGAATTTAGTTTAAAAAAAAAAAAAAAAAAACAACTGGATTGGGGCACCAGGGTGGTTCAGTTGGATAAGCATCCAACTCTTGATCTCAGCTCAGGTTATGATCTCACAGTTCTTGAGTTCAAGCCCCACATTGGGCTCTGTGCTGATGGTGCGGAGCCTGTTTGGGATTCTGCCTCTCCTTCTCTCTGCCCCTCCCCCACTTGTGTGTGCACTCTCTCTCAAAATAAATAAATGAACTTAAAAATTTTAAAAAACAACAGGATTTTAGTTACTTGTAGGCTCGGTGAGAGCCAGAGATGTGACTCAAGCCAGTGAAAGAAAGCAGCTCTGGTCACAATGAGCTGCATTACCACAGAGATGTGGCCTGGCATCTCAAGCACGTGCCACCATAAGGCACCATGCCCAGCGCCTCGTGTACACCTTATTTAACCCCAACAACCATGCCCCAGACATACAGGTAGAGAACAAAGTCCAGAGAACTGAAAAAACGCGTACACTGTGCCAAAGTCGTGGGTGACGTCCACTGCACAGCCAGGATGCAACCCCAAGTCTGGGCCACCCCTTGGCCTGTTGAGACCTCCACACCACTGTCCAGTGGCCTTAGTCACCCCACACCAGCAGAGCCACGCCCAGTCCTCCAGGTCATTCTCAAAGCTATGTCACATGAGAAACTTCAGAAAAACTAGAACAAGTCGGCCTGAAGAAGGAGGGAGACTGATGAAGCCTAAGTACATAATTACAACTTACCAGACCTCTGCAGGTCCTGTCCCTGCTCCCCACCTGTGTCTGTCCAAGTCTCTCCATGTGCCTCCCATCTCCCTGAATCCAGCCCCACCAGGCTGCTGGAAGGTGTCTGAACCACCCTTCGCTGCACCTGATGGTTTGCTCTCCTCCATGGCACACCCCTTTCAGTTGGCCAACTCCACCTCATCCCTCAGACTTTAGCTCCCTCTGGGAGATGGCCACCTTGGACCCAGGTCTGTCTAAGCCCACCCCTTGCTGCAGGAGGGTGGTGAAATCTCTTTCAACAGACACCTAAGTGCATTTCCTGTTTGATGACAGAGCCTCTCATGCACCAACCTTTGGGGAAGATTCAAAAACAAGCAAAGTTATTTTAAGGTCCCCTACATATATGAACTATGTTATCAAAAAATCATTTAATAAATCTAAAATACCATCACTAATAGATACTTTGGTGATGGGAATTTAAGGTTCTGTTTTCCAGACCTCTACAAATTTAATGCACATGTCTGCACCCCAGAAGAGGACAAAGACATTAGCAGCAACAGGGAGAAGCAGACTGCTCCCCAAATCATGATTTTTCATCTTCTTCATGATCATTGAATATGATCAATGGGAGGCTCTACCTTTGACATTATTCCAAGTCTTCTGAAATGAGGTTAACTCTACTCCTAAAAAGCCCAAATCAGCAAGGAATTGCAAATTAAAAATTCTGTCAATGCCTGACTGAAAAAGGGCAAGAACTCTGATATACCAGTCGGAGAGAAAAGATCACCTCCCTGGTTTGGGAGTGACTAAAACAGCAGCATGTCCGAAGAACAGTGTGTTTGTGGAATGTTTGTTCCCTATGGTCAAATCAATATAATAGCACGTTCTCTATCTTCCAGTGTGCACCCATCTCTTCAGGATGCAACTTGGTAAAGAAAATGCCTTCCTGATGACCACCAACCATAAAGATGCTATGTCAAGCCCCAGAACATACCTTTCTTTGGTCTATGCTTTGTGTCTCCCAAAAGCGTGGTCTCCTATAAAGTAAACCATGAAAGGCAAGATGAAACGGACCCTGCTACCCAGTGTTAGCAGACAGTGTTCTGTTTAAAGTACAGGCCTGCAGTCTGCCAAGCCTTCTCAGAGAAGCCATACAAGGGACAATTCTCCTTTCCCATTCCCATTCAAATGATATTTTTAATGGACCATAAAGAGCAAGCTTAAAAATAAGCAGAAAACAGGAGAGAGGTTAGGAGGCTGTAAAGATGGAGTTTTACACTCCACAAGAGGAACTGGACCTCAAGTCTAATTTTAGCCATGAGTTCCACAGTAAGGGTTAGAAATGACCTTCAGAAAGAGATCGAAGGGGTGGGGGAAGGCAGAATTAAGTTCCTTTTGGATGCTGCTGTGGGTTTCATGGGGCTTCATCCTGAGCTTTCAGGGTTTTCCCCCCCACCCCCAACCTTGGCCTGTGGTTAGACCCTATTGAGCTACTCTTTAGTGTACATGCTGCTGCTGCTTCTGTTTCTAGGAGTTTAAAGTGGACTTCGGGATGATGGAAAAGCTTCCTCCAATCCAATGCTACCTACATATTCTGACAATCAGTACATACTATCAGGGAGGAAAGATTTTTAAATTAATTAAATAAAATTCTCCCCACATGTAAGTAGGCTCAGAACTTCTGCCCAAATGCTGAATAGTCCTAACATCGCCATCCACATTTGAATCATGTTGGAAAGTTTTACCTTGTATCAAGCCAGCATCTATGTTAATGTAACTTAGACTTTTTTTTTNTTGCTACACATGCAATGAAATGTAACTTAGACTTATTGCTCCTATTTTGTTCCTGATCCAAGTGTCTTGTTCATATCTTTGAAATATTCAAGTTTTGTTTCTCCCCTTCAGTCCTTCTTCCTTTATGGTTTTCAGACCCTTCAGCAAACTGCCCACATGACTCTGCTTATGCCCCAATTTGTCTATGTCCCTTTAAAATGAGATCCAGGAACTGGATTGTGGTCTTCAAGGGTCTTTATCATTTTCCCACCATTCAGATGTCAAGTACCTTAGCTCTTCTATGTCATCCTCATTCCCCATTAGCACAAGGACAGGTTGCAGCTGTTCAGCAAGCATTAATTGGTGGTGATAAAATGTTGTGGCTGAGAAATGTCTGACAAATGTGTTCAGCAAGTCCATGACCCTAAGCCAAGTTTACAAAACTGTAGTTTGGAGGAACTTTAAAGTGAATTTTAATTCACTCTGTAAAAGCCTATGTAGATAATTCAAACAGGAGAGCTTCTTGGACCTCACTGCCCATCCAGCTGGGGAAGCTAACCAGGGATCTGCATCTGGAATGTAATGATTTCAATTCACAGTTTATTGCTATCATGGATTATCCCAGACCATCTGTATCAGTTCAGAGAAAGGCAGTCTGGCAAACCCCTTTCCAACTCCATATCCCTGTACTTGAATGTACATTAAAGGTGTAATTTGAGCTTTCTTTTCCTCACATTTTCTAACTATGTTTTTATTTGAAGTAGGCAACTGGGCCAGATCAGACAGACTCAGAGTTACTATAAAGGTCACAAACAGAGTTTCAGCATTACAAAAATGCCAAATAAAGATGTCTCCTTTACAGTTAGGCAAGAAGTATTTCAAAATAGGATAACTCTGTATAAGCATTAAACTATTACAGATGTCATATAAATATGTATTCCATATAATAATATATATGTAACCACTAATATCATATACTGTCTAAAAATGACCAGTACAGCTCTGCCACTAACAGTGAAATTAGCTGAGAAACTCTTTGGCAGAACATGGTCCCTTCTTTACAGAACTGTGAGGATACTGGTTGGATACATGGACAACCGTTCAGCTCCTGGAAAAGAGGCATCTGTGTGGTCCAACGTGCTGAGGCCTTTCTCTACCTCCCAAAGCTGGATACGTGAGAGATGGCAGCCACACTTGGTCTCAGTCATTTGGCTATTCTGAAATCGGATTCCCTTCCCATATTGGAGTAAAATGTCATCAACTACAAACTGCCACTGATAGGCTCTCACCACGGAATCAGAGGCCTGTGTGGGCCACTCAGGGAACGCCTCTGACAAAGAGGGTTATTTAAAAATAATACGCACAGAGTGGGGTCAGACACATTGTATTTCTATGGATAAAACCATTAAGCAGAAACACAGCAGGATTTGTTTAATAATAAAGTGGTTTGTTGAGGTTTGCAATTTTATTATTTCTTTTTAGAAAAACAAGAAAATTTACAAGATGCAAAGGTCTTACACAATACATTATCACTGATGTTTGTTCTCTGTATACCTTAACACGGGCCCTGGCTTAGGCGGTGTTGGGAAGAGCATGGACAGCATGAATGCAGTTGAGACCCATCATGGATACGCAGAAATACACCACAGTGTGAAAGGAGGACTCGGTGACAAATGATGCTTGGCCAGCCTGTTCCAAAAGCAAGCCAAGAAATCCCAGGAATCAGCGAAGTCCATCTGTGGGGGAAGCACAGGTGTCTGCCCTGCTGCCATCTGCATGGGGTGTATTCCCCTGCACTGCCTGCACCTGCTTCTCCATTAGACTGCAGCAACTACAAAACATGGTAACGTTCCTTTGGTGGTGGTGTTTGTTTCACTCGGTTTTGTCTTTGCAGGGCTACTCAAATAATTTATTTCTGTCTTCCTTTCCATGTTTCAGTTCCAAATCCTTAAAGCAGTGTAGGTACTTCGCATCTTCCATGAATTTTTCAGGATCCAGTTCCGCCCAATGATAATGCACTAAAAAGAACAAAGATAAGACCCATTACAGGAAAAGGTACCAAAATTTCCCTTCAAATCCTATTTTAGAAATATGACCAAGCATAAAAAAAAAAAACAAACAGCTGAAGACACCTCTTTCTGTCCATACAATGACAAGAGCATAACACTTTCACTTTACTATGAAAAATCTGCCATGTTGTCATGTATAAATCCAAACATCTTCTCACCAAAGTCTCCATATATTAGATCCTCATTCTTAGAGCTCAGGACACTCAATATCTGGGAATTAATTCACTTCTAAATGGCCTTTGAATCGAAGAGAAATCACAAGGCAAATTAGAAAATATGTTAACATGAATGTGAATGAAAATGCATATCACAATCTGTGATATTCCCTAAGGCAGTAGTTAGAGGGAAATTCATAGCATTCAATGGCTACTTTATTATTTTTTTTTACAAATAGTTTGTCAAGTTGGTTTCCATATAACACTCAGTGCTCATCCCCACAAGTGCCCTCCTCCATGCTCATCTCCCCCCTCCCCACCACACCCATCAGTCCTCATTTTGTTCTCAGTATTCAAGAATCTCTCATGGTTTGCCTCTCTCCCTTTTCCCCACTATTTCCCCCCTTTTTCTCCCNCTCACACCAGTCAGAGTGGCTAAAATGAGCAAATCAATGGCTACTTTAGAAAAGAAGATGTCACATCAGTAATCTGAGTTTCCACCTTAAGAAACTAAAAGAAGTAAAGCAGAGTAAACGCAAGGCAAGTAGAGGGAGAATAGTAAAGACTAGAATAGAAACTAATGAAACTTCAAGCAAAAACAAACAATACACAGAAAGATCAATAAACCTTTTTGCCAGACTTACCAAGAAAAAGGTATAAATTATGAATATCAGGAATCAAAGAGGCAACATCAGTGCATGTTTTATAGACATTAAAAGGATAAAAAAGGATATATCACAGAATAATTCCCACAAATTAGACAACACAGATGAAACGGACAAATTCCTTGAAAAAAGACACAAAACCTTATGTCCAAATCCTTTTAATAATGAGGGAGGCAGTGGGGAACCTAAATAAAGCATAGGGACAGGGAATAAACTAAACACTTGCTTTTGGGATATTTTTAATGCTGCTCAAGGGATGATGGTCGACTTCAGTATAAAATCTCCAAGTGTCTCAACTTCCCTTCTGTAATTCTGAGGCTACAACAAAAACCAGCTGGTCTTGCCAAGATCTGTGAAACAGACAACTGTCAACCCAGAGTTTAACTAAATCCCAAACTTAACACAGCAGTTTCTATCCCCTCAGATCTAAATTCTAATTGGATGAACTTCAGTAAAAGCAAAAGATTCTAGTAATAGTGGGTTGTACAGTGATACCACATCTATGAATATGCTTCTGGGTGCACTCAGCACAGGTCACATTCTTAACAAAGGGCTGCATTATGAGCAGATGCCTCAATAGAATTAACAGCCTTCCTGCACCCAGCTTGACATGGAGGCCCATGGGCCCACACCAGAAAGGCTAATTATAACTGCAGCTGTGTTCTTCAGTTCTATCTGGACCCATACGAGGAACTGAAATTTCCCCCAAGGCCTATCCTCATGCTCTAAAACCCACCGGTCACAGTGTTGCACTAATTCCTAAGAGATCTCAAAGACCACAAGGGGATAGGGATTATACAACATAATTCCTGGGGACCATATTTAGTTCTATTTTTAAGTCGATTACTAGAAAAGTAATCCATTTGCTCCTATATTTTAATCAAGATATTAACCCAAACACAGGCGCCTGGGGTGTATTAAAGCCTCTTTCCTCATCTGCAATACTAATAACTGAAATCCTGAAACTGGGTCTCACATTGACCTTTGGAGAACTTCTTCTTGGTGCAGATTAAACCTTTGTTTTTGAACTTAAAAAGAACTTTGGGACCCTGCTTTAATATATTATTCTTTTACATTTACTTCAAATATATATCCTAGATGTTTTAAACCTTAGAGATAATTTATGCTTCTAATGTTTGATGTGCAGATGGAAATAGGTTTAGATAATGATAATGTTCACAATATTCCATTAGATGATGAAAGCTGTGACATTATAGATACAGCTTTATCTATCTGTAACTATGTAAAATTAGAGAAAGAGCTATAGAATGATCTGATTAGAGAAAATGTTATAAAAGCATTATGTTAATAATGGTTATCTTTGATGAGATGGCAGGTGACTTTTATTTTCTTTGAGCATTCTGGTATTTAAAAAATTTTGCTATGATGAGTGAGCATTATTCTGTAACACAAAATGGCTTTCAAAAGAAATTTTATGAGAAAGACAATTTAGAAATTCCAATTCCCTACCAGAGAATCATAGAACTAGAAGAGATCCTGAGAGGTTTCATGCCAGGGCTTCTCAGAGTTTACAGTAAACCACTTAGGCCTAGGGACTTTATTAAGCACTTAACCTGAAGGATTTGAAGTAAGAATTCCTTCAAGAATTAACTGTTCTAATACTGGAATACCCAACAGGCACACCTATCATAATATCAACATTAATATTATGAGTGATGAGTTCCCAAACTGCATGCAAGAGCCTTCTGGCCCAGCAGGAGACACTGTTCCACCTGAAAGACACTGCCCCCGCCCCCTGCCATGATACATGGATTGGTCAAATTGATGCCAATTTTACTTCCAATCTCACTTTTAACAAATGTTCCTTCTCATTTTCTCAAACATATCCATGGAAAAACCTAGAGGCCAGGTTGCTGGCTGTCAAGTGGGAGTGGCTGGAGATCATAACACTCACACAGCTAGAATATTGAAAGGGGAGGTGGGGGAGGGGCTATCTGTGAGGTCCACCTGCCAGATCAGAAGCACTAAGTGGAAGTCATGTGCAAGCTGACAAACACACGATCCTGCACAAGACGCTGTCAAAATTTAGAAACTCGGGAAGAAGGGTAATGTGTCTCACTATGAGAACTGTTGAGAGAATGGCATCTACTTCCAAGTGCGTTTTCCTGATGCCCCTGTGAGTCAGTCAGGTGAGCTATCGCAGGGCAGACATGACCTGCAGGCTGGAGACACCTGACAGGCAGTAGTAAGCACCTGAGATAAGAGCACCACAGATGCACAGCCTTGTGGAAAGAAGCTTCTGGAATGGTTCTCTTTTATTGCCTGCAAACATCGGGGGCAGTGGGGAATAATCCAGCACCAGAAGCAAGGAATTCCTCTACAGCCTGTTCGAGTCTCTCAAAGATGCTGATTTCCAGCTGATCACTTCTGGCTGTAAGCCATTCGAGCAACCACAGATGTAAGTACTTGAGTTAAGATACACAGACCACAGACCTGCTCTCCAAACCAGTCAAAAGAACCCAGACTTTATATATTTATTTCAGGCCACAGCTAGGAATCTAATCTGAATTCACTTACCTAGAAAAGAAAGGCTGTTCTATGTAAAAACATGGGTCACTGAGAAGTCCACTTTATCAGAGAAGGATTCACTTTGCCCTAGCATTTGTAGAGATTCCAGTGAGCCCTCCACTGAACTGTCAAGGTGAAGACTCTCTGCCTTTACTCGAGGACTGATGCTCCTGACCTGGTGATGCCAATAGGGAGCCAGTGGTTTGATTTCCTGATTAAGGCAGGAAAACTTGGTGTGGTATACTAAAGAAAGAAACTCCTGACAACAATTAGTTTTTATTTGGGGCTTAACTTCTACCTTATTTCTCACATATATTTGTACATATTTAATCATGCCAGTCTTACAGAACTGATGATGGTTCAGAATTTTCACTTGTCCAACTGAACTTTCTGCAGTGACAGACTTGTTCTACCTCTGCACCATCCAAAACAGCAACCACTAGCCAGATGTGGCTAATGGGCAATGAAAATGCAGCTACTGTGACTAAGGAAATGAGCTTTAAATTTTGCTTAATTTTAATTAATTTAAGCTTAAATATCCACAGAGATAGTACCTACTGTATTAGATGGCATACTTCTACGTTATCTGTAAGCTTAGCTCAACACTTCAGCAAAAGACAGAATCACTAATTGTGGCCAGCTTCTTGCCAATTTATTTCCTAATAAATGGAAGTAAGGTGGAAGCTAGGTATGTAGAAACTCCAACTCTACTGCTGGTAAAGTAACATAATCAGTGAGGAAGCAGTTTAGCCTCATGTACAGCAGCGGCCAGAACAACACTAAGGTTTGGGAACAGTAACCTCTTCCAGGTTAGAAGAAAGAGAATGGGGCAGAAAATAATCTTTGAAGAAATACTGCTTAAATTTTCCCAAATGTATTGAAAGACAAACACTTACCAGTTCAAGAAGCTCAGAAAACTCAAAGCAGTCATCAGACTGAGACTCAGATGTGATACAGATGTTGGAATTATCAAAGGAAAATAACTATGATTAACATGTTAAGGGCTCTAATGGGCAAAGTAGACAATACACAAGAACAGATGGATAATACAGCTGAAAGATGGATATGCTAGAAATAAAAAACACCATAACAGAGAAGAATGCCTTTGATGGGCTCATCAGTAGACTGGACATAGCCAAAGGAAGAATCAGTAGGCTTGAAAATAGGTCAATATAAACTTCCAAACTACTGAGATGCAAAGAGAGAAAAGAATAGAATTGGAAAAGGGGGCACATGAGTGCCTCAGTGGGGTAAGCATCTGACTCTTGGTTTTGGTTCATGGGGTTAAGCCCCATGTCAGGATAGCATGGAGCCTGCTTAGGATTCTCTCTCCCTCTTTCTCTGCCCCTCTCCTGCTCAATTGTGTGCACACGTACACTCTCTCAATATAAATAAATTAAAAAAAAAAGAATGGAGGAAAAAGGGAATTGACCATCCTGGACATGGGACAATTACAAAAGGTATAATATACACATAATTGGAAACTCAGGAAGAGAGAGAGAACAAAGTATTTGAAGTAATAATGGCCAACAATGTTCCAAACTGCAAAACAAAACAAAACAAAACAAAACAAGAGAAAACCCTGAAATAAGCTGCAAGGAAGGGTGTCAGGGGAGGGAGGAAGTAGAGACACTGTTAGAAGCATGTGATAACACATGATACATGTGAAGCCATACAGGTCATTTGAAGGTGGCCTTAGGTTAGTTAAAAATGTGTACTACAAATTTTAGGGCAACCACTAAAAAAATGTTTAAGTTAAAAAAAAAAGCACGTCAGAGGCACAGTTTTATACATGAAACACCACCACATGTTGACACAGGGAAGCAAAACGAAAACCATGGAAATGAAAGAGATTCTACCTTCTATAGGGGGAAAGCACAGTGAAAACACAACTATCCTTTAACACACGCACATACAACCTGCTCTAGCTCTAGCTCATTAGGAAGAAATGTGCTCAGCCAGATACGTCTTATTATTCAGACAAAGGTCAAGTTGAAAATGCAAACAGATGGCAGTTTCCAAAACACTTTCCTTGCTTGGTTTCAAGTGTGTTGACATTTGAGGACAGAAATGTGGGGTGCTGCTCAGGAGCACGCTCCTCTCACACCCTAATGACAGCAGCCAAGTAAATATGCAAATGAGGCAATACTTGACCTTGCAGTCAAAGGCAGAGAGCACATGGCCCCATTGAGAGACTGCCATAGCTAGCACAGGGGGAAATGGGAGGTGCAGCCTCACAAGAAACCTTAAGCCCTTGCAGCAAGGTGAGTGAGCCTGAAGGAATGAGGCAGGGGACAAAACGAGAGGTGCATGTTAGCACTTCCACATTCATTTGATAAAATAAGAACCATCTGCAATGTGACAGAGAAATGTCAACACCCTGGGAGTATCCTCTGAAGGTTTCTGACTCATTTTCAAAGAAAAACATGCCCAAGCTCACGCAGTTTCTCACTCCATTTCCTTTTGCCTTTTCTCTCTCTCTCATGCCTTAGAAACTCCAAGCTGCTCCCTTAGGTCCTGTGAGGCTCCCTAGGGCTCTTTCTGTTTGTAAAGAAAAGCAAATGAAAACTGCAGCTCCCCTCATTGAGGCAGGGGTGAGACTGCTGTTTTTCTGTGGAGCAGGGTCAATGCCAAGGTCACCTTCTGTCACTCCTTAATTCAGCTCTTACAGATATCTGAATATTTGGTGGTGATTTTGGGGGTTTCCTGGAATGATAAATTTCAGCAGATGGGACAACAAAAGTCCACGGGCAACAAAAAACCCAAATACATAATTGGAGAATCATTTGTCATTTACTCCTGGCCCCCTTCAGGGTCTTCAAATCTGAGAACATCTCCATAATCCCAAAAAGGTGTGTGTGTGTCGGGGGGTGCCCCAGCTCCTCCTTGGTCCTTGGCTGGCTATGGCAGAGGTTTCTGAGAGGATTCCTCACGTCTATCCATGCCTGGATGTCAGCACCAGCCACCCAGCCTCTGCTGTCATCTCTGGTTTGAATTCCAACTGGACATCCACCTTAAACTGCCAATAAACAACTGGTTTTCCTCATGGCCTCAGTCAAAACCCAGACAGTGCTACAGTGCTAAATATGCTAAACAGGCAAAGAAAACGTGGCTTCTGTATTTTCATGAGCCCATCCAAATATCCTCATGAGCCTCCATCCACTGAGCAGCAGCAGGGGAAATCCTGAACGCACAGTAATTCTCTCCCCTGGGTGTGAGAACAGCTGAGCCCCCAAGTGGCCTCTGTGCATTGGTGGCTGGTGTGGTTCAGCACCTGGTGCTGAGTCCTGGGACACATTGCTGAGCAGCACCTGATGGCTCAGGGGCCAGAGCTCTCACTAGCACTACAGACCCCTCACGCCTCGCCCTGGGAGCCACACGGAGATCATGGCTGAGACCTGCAAGGACTCAGTGCTATGAAGAACTGAGGTCATGACACTCCTGGACATACTGGGCTCTCGGCCTCTGAGACAGGCTCACCTCACCCCTTCTACCAGGACCTATGGTCAGCCCAACGAACCCCCACAAACCTCTCTTCTATACCCCTCACAGGGCAGGTGAGACCCTCTACTAACTCCTGCTGCATCGTGATGCCTAACCATGTCTTGCCCCTTCTACTCAGGTGCAGCAGCCTCGTAGAGACCTACAGCCATTCTACACAGCAGTCTCCTTCCAGAATTCCCACCAGGGACCAGAGCACAGGACTGCAGGCCTCCAGCTTTCCTATCAACCTAAACACCACCCCAAGGACTCTAGCCTGTGGCCAGAACACCAAGTGTGGCCTTGGGCTTCTCCTCCATCTGTCCCTCTATTCTCTCCCACTGTGTCTGCTGAACTGAAGCTCTCCTTCACCTTCCCTCCTGCCAGACAGGGCCCCTCTACATCATTCCCCTGCACTCACCTTCTCCCAACTCCTCCCTAGGGCCATGATGATGACACAGCTGCAGTGAATTTGATTTAAAGGGGAAAGGAAAACACATCTACTCTTTTCAAAACACTGTGCCTTTGAGTTTGCTTCCCCCACTACTGTGTCCCCTCTCTGGTTAGTTCTTTTTGACCCTTGAACAACATGGAGGTTAGAGACACCAACTTCCACACAGGTGAAAGTCCATATAACTTTTGATTCCCCAAAACTTAACTACTAATAGCATACTGCTGACCATAGCCTTACTGATGACATAAACAACACATTTTCCTTATGTTATACATATTATAAGCTGTATTCTTACAGTGAAGAAAAAAAAAGACAATGTTATTTTCAAAATAATGAAGAAGAAATACACTTACAGTCCTGTACTGAACTGATTAGCACTAGAAGTTTTCATCTGTTAACAAGACAAATTGTCTGTCAGTACCTACGGCATCATTCTACATGATACAAAACACAAAACACTTTATACATATTACTGATGCTAGACATCAAAAATGAAAAGATAATGTGAAAAAGAAATTCATATTCATTTACAAGTATGATGATTCATGTATTGATAATGAAGAAGTAGCAATAGGATTGCTTTACAGTAGCCTAGCTTATATGCTAATGAATGAATGGTTAAGAAATTTTTCTAGCATACAGTTTTACAGTCATATTCATAATACAGTGCTGTAAAGACTTTACCACTGTAATGATAGGCCGATATGCAGTTTCTCCAATTATAAGAGAGGCATACTGTACAGTAATTCTTTTAAAGCAAAGTTGCAAAACAAGGGAACAAACACATTTTCAATTTTATATCAACTATCACTCCCTTTATGCCTCTGTAAGGACAGGTTCTCCACTTCACATGGGTCTTGCACATGATGTTCTACATGATGAATATGAAGACGATGAAGATGATGACACAAAATGTTTCATACAGTTAATAGGTTTTCACACAAGGACACACACATACACAACCCATAAGTTTATTAACTGTATGGATGGCATGATGACGATTTCCTATTCATTAAGCGGAAGTGGATCATCATAAAGGTTTCCGTCCTTGCCGTCTTCACACTGAGTAGGCAGAGGAGGAAGGAGGGGCTGGCCTTGCTGCCCCAGAGGTGGAAGAGCAGAGGAAGTGGAGAGGTGGAAGGAGAGGCAAGTGAGACAAGCACACTTGCTGTAACTTTATGGAAATAACAAACATTGTAATTTCTGTCAGATTTTTTTTTTTGCTTTTTCTTTCCTATGTTTTCAAATGTTTCTATATGACACTAATCCTTCTTCCACCTTTGCTTTAGTTTCAGTGTCCAATCATAAAAGAACTCAAAACTCATGAATATCTAGAACCCTTGTGCCAGACTAATAATTTGTTTTATGGCACTGCTGCTTCTTTGTCTTCTTCCTCATCATCTGACACTGGTTTAGAAGGACTCACCTCCCTTAAGTCATCATCTTTTAATTCTTCTGTGGTGTCTACTAGTTCTTGAATTTCTCCAAGATCCATATTATGAAACCCTTCACCCCCACAACTCACCTTTTTGAAAACCACATCCACAGTCTATTTCATGATTTCCTTGATTAGGTTTGTTCTAAATCCTGTGAAGTCATGCACAATATCTGGACAGAGTTTTCTCCAGCAGGAATTTATTGTTTTGGGCTTGATAGCTTTCACAGCATTTTCCAGAATAACAATGCCATCTTCAATGGAGTAATCCTTCCAGGCCTGGTTGATGTTCTTTCTATTGAAGTTCTCTTCCAGAGCACTAACAATGCTTCCCATAGAGTCCCGTGTGTGATGAGTCCTCGAGATCCTCATGACTCCCTGATCTACAGCCTAAACTAGAGACCATGTGTTTGGAGGCCACAGACCACTTTGACACCTTCAGTGTCGGTGTCAAATCAACTACCAGTTCTGGGTGGCCAGGGGCATTGTCCAATATCAAAACCTTTAAAGGCAGCCCCTTCCTGGCAAGGAACTCCCGCAGTTCGGGAACAAAGCATCAATGGAACCAATCCAGAAAAAGAGTTTTCATTATCTAGGCCTTCTTGCTATACAACCAAAAAGATAGCAGCTGGGGTGTGTTTATTCCCCTTCAAGGCTTGGGGGGTTAGCAACTTTATAGATAAGGGCAGTCCTGATCATAAACCCAACTGCATTTACACAAAACAGCAGCTAGCTTCTCCCTTCTTGTCTTAAATCCTGATGCTTGCTTCTCTTCCTTACTAGTAAATGTCCTTTGGGACATTTTCTTCAAGAATAGGGTACTTTTGTCTGCATTAAAAACCTGTTCAGACAGCTAACCTTTCTCTTTAATGATCTTGTCAATGGCATCTGGGAACTCCTCTGCTGCCTCTTGGTCAGCAGATGCTGCTTCTCCTATTTCCTCGATATTTGTAAAGTCAAACCTTTTTCTAAAATTATCAAACCATCCTTTGCTGGCATTAAATTCCCCAGCTTTAGATCTTTCTCTTTGCTTTTGCTTTGTCACGTAACGATCTCACTTTTTCTCGAATCATCTTGAGTCTGTAAGTATGCCTTTTTTTTTTTTTTAGGTTTATTTATTTCTTTTTTGAGAGCGGGGGGAGGGGTAAAGAGAGAACACCAAGCAGGCTCCATGCTATTAGTGCAGAGCCCAATGTAGGGTTGGAAACTCATGAACCGTGAGATCATGACCTGAGCCAAGTCGAATGTTTAACAGACTTGAGTCATCTAGGTGCCCTGGTATGCCTTTCTTATAGCAATCCTGCACCAACATAAAGGCTGCATTACCAATATGAGATAAAAGGATATTTCATAAAAAGTGCACGGTTTTCATGCCTGCTGGCATTGCTAAAGCAATGGCTTCACAAAAAAAAATTTTTTTTTAGACAATGTTCCTGATACTGGATTCATTTATCTTGAGACAGTGGGCACTGCAGCTTCAGACCTAAATCTATGAGACAGATTAAGCAATTCAACTTCTTCTTGTGGTGGTATGACTTCTCTCTGCTTCCTGGGAGCACTTCCAGCATCACTGGTGGCACTCTGGATGGGTCCCATGGTGTTGTTCAAGCTTTAGGGTATTGTACTAGACACGATGAAAAGTCCGCAAGAACCACGAGATATCACTTTTTACTACAATACACAACTTACGGCAGAGACAAGCTGCTCATGCAAAGATGATGAGCATCACACGACATTTTAAGTGGATACTCACAACACATGAGCTCATGGCAACAGCAACAGGAGGTGGCTAGGAAATTATTATAGTATATAACATATACCATAGCTAACTTATGCAGTTATGACTTCATACTGCATTTTCACACTTGTTTGCATTTCTCTCCACTGCCCACATAAGTGTTCGTGTGTATAAATTTTAACTTTTTATAATAGATTTATGTATATTTTATGGTGGTAACTGATAAAATAAACTGGTACTTACATAGATTTTATGCATTCATGACATGCCCAACCTTTTCTTAATTTCTTTATATTTCTACAGCTATGTGGTTTGTCTGCAAGCTTTTTCAAATTGTTGTAAATCTCCAAAAATTTTTCCAATATAGTTATTGAAAAAAAAAACATGTATGGGGGACCCACACATTTCAAACCCATGTTGTTCAAGAGTCAACTGTAGAATGATTTACCCCAAGTTCTATACTACCCAATCAGTAATACCTTGAGAATGAATATGGTTACAGTTTTTAACTTTTCCATCAATTTTAGAAAAGCAAAAATAGATACCTACCAGTCTATAAGAAATTTCACCTCTTAAACTTTGGGAGATGTTGGAAAGAAATGTCTACTTTCACCTCTTCCCCTTTTTTCTGTGTCCTGTTTTCTACTGGCAGCATGTCCCCTAGCATGTTCTGTGACACTGTTACTGTCTCTTCCTCTCTGCATGAGGCGTTCAGCTGTTTTTCTCGCCCACAGACATGGCAAAATCACTCCCAAGTTGCCCACTAGGCACAGGAAACTAATGTCCAGGATACCCTTCTACTGGGATTATTCTGAGGCCAAAATCGAACTCAAATAGAAAGTTATGTTTTGCACTGTTATAAAAAGTAGAATTCAACAACATCCCTCAATAAATAAAAGATTTGAAGTATTGAACAGACTCAGTTACATCAAAAATCAAGACAAAAATTTATAAAATACATTAGCAGGTTGATAATATAATCAAGAAAGGATGCAACTAAGTGGCATAAGAATTTTTTAAAGCCATTTTGAAAATACAAGGAAGGTCCAAGGCATGTTTGAGTGTGTGTGTGTGTGTCTGTGTGTGTGCACATGTGCACACACATTTAGGTTGATAAGCTGTGTTTGGTTAGTGGGAGAGGAGTGATTATGTATTTATTGCTTTTCTATTCCTTGAGTTCATCGTGGAAGTCTGAAAATTCAATTTTTAAAAATTTACTGTAAGCTATTATTTATAATCTTAAAACTAAAGGGAAAAGACATGGTGCTGCATCAGAGCAGGGCCATGAGAATAAAAAGTCATGCAGGCTGGGCAGCTGCCCTCAGTTCAAGGAGAAGAAATAGAAAATACTGCGTCTGGATTTTGCTTCTGAACCAAGAAACCACCCACTATAATGAATGTCATCCCCTGGCCATCAGATTAGCCAGTCCTTCATCTGGGGGGCAGGAGTGGGTGCTGGGGTGCTCTCTCCAACACAATTGCCAGGGGGCAGGGGAGTCGCCACAGACACACAGGGAGAGTCCCTTTCAACTTGCCCCTTCTACCCCAGCCTGCTAGGACTATCACCAGGCATTATGGCTTTACCTGCCTGACTTTCACAGTATCACTGGTGAAAGGAATGAGTTTTACTCTTTTAGTCAATAAAGAAAAACCAAGAAAGCAAAGTTTACCTAACACTGTCACAGAGAAATTGGCAGGATGGAAATAACTCAAGTGTGACTCTGTGTTACCGCTGGACCCACTTAATGAGCATAATTGTAAAAGTAACTTAAGGAGCCACCCTGTGCACTATCTGTGTGGTGCAATTCACCACTCAGAAATTTAGGGTAAGTCAGAAGCACTAGCAATATCTGTGATGGAGAAACTGACTGCTGATATGAGCAAATCATCACAGAGGTTTTAAGGGGGTGGGAATGAAAGTTTTATATGATATAAATGCCACACAAAATGTTACTCATGTGTATTCATGAATATTTAACATTATTTAGACACCATATAGCAAGCTTCAGAAGACTCTTCCTAACTCACACCAACTGTATTGTGTCAGTTCATGAATAAAAGCCCAAGTCTTTAGGTCAGACAAAGAAAAGGGGGAGCTTGT
This sequence comes from Crocuta crocuta, assembly GCF_008692635.1. Lineage (NCBI taxonomy): Eukaryota > Metazoa > Chordata > Mammalia > Carnivora > Hyaenidae > Crocuta > Crocuta crocuta. The sequence continues at coordinate 3,632,027 of NW_027551566.1, forward strand.
GACTGTGACACATGAGGCAGAGTGTGAAAAAACTTCCCTCTGATTCCTGCTTCACTTTCCCATGAGTGTGAGAAAAATCAGCCAAGACAAGTGACCACGGCTCTGTTGCTCCCATAGTTACTTGTAAGGAAACAGTGATTAGGGGAAAAGTCAAGGGGACATTACAGGATTTATTATCCAGTGTCCCCCTCCCCTTAAAACTATCAGTAAATAGGGGCACCTGGGTGGCTCAGTCAGTTGAGAGCTCAACTTCAGCTCAGGTCATGATCTCACAGTTCATGAGTTCAAACCCTGCATTAAGCTCTGTGCTGACAGATCAGAGCCTGGGGCTTGCTTTGGATTCTCTGTCTCCCTCTCTGTCCCTCCCCTGTTCATGACTTCTCTCTCAAAATTAAACAAACATTTTTTGAAAAATCTTTAAGAAAAAAAACTATCAGTGGATCAACAACACAACCTTTCTGAGCTCTCTGTTCTGTTCCTTTGGTCTGTTTACATTCGCAAGCCAGTTCCACAGCACCCAATTATCACTACGGACTGTATAACATAGCTCAAGTGTCTGGTAGTGTGCATCCTAAAGGTAATTTCACAAATGGACTTCCTTTCAGAAGGAAAGAGAGGGTAGAAAACCATTTTATGAATGTTCTCCTCTCTCACCACTCAGCATCTCCAGGATGAACCCGCATGCTGATGTGGTTTGAACCACGGACTATGTATAAACTGAGGGCTATGAAATGTATGGCCAGACCTTGCTCCTCTCTTGATTTCTGCTATGACCTCCTAACTGGCCTGATGGTTCCAGCCTCACTCCTCACGGCGGCTGGAGTGATCTCCTTAAATTTTGCACCTGATTATGTCACTTGTATCTTCAAACCTTCAGAGGCTCCCTGCCACCTCAGGATGAAATCCAAATTTCCCAATTGCACACCAGGCCCTTATGACCCAGAACTTTCCTACTTGTCTGATTTTACAGAAGCTCCCTGGACACTTCCCACCTCTACTCGCACACAGTGTTTTAGCCATTATTCTCCACCTCTGTTCCCAAACTCTCTGCGTTCTTCCCACACCCAACAGTGTTTACCTCTGCTCTTCTCTTGGCGGAGGTAGCTCCCACCTCGCCCCCTGTCTGCCCATTTCCACATATCCTCCCCTTCGTGGAGCCTCACTCATCCCCCCCACCCCCACAACAAACCATGCTACAATTATTTCTTTGCTTCTCCCTGAACTTGTGAACTCTGGCAAGTATGAGGCTTTAGATAACATGCTCACTGGGGGGAACAAACTTGAGCAAAGGGTCAGCTGACAGCCAGGTCAAGGTTTAGACGCCTCTGACATTCAGGAAGGGAGGTGGACTACTACTACTACAGTGAGCTAAGAGGCACTCTGGGTACGGAGGGGACAAGGCGCTGTGCCAGGCAGAGCGAACTGAAGGATGGAGGAACATGGGGTGGGCAGCTGTAGGTGACTGTGGTCCCTGCTGGAGCTGCCGAGAGCAGCAGCGGAGAGGAGGGTGCAAGGCAGCAGCAGTTTGGGTAAGGCTCTGGGTCCAGATCACACATCTGCAAGCACTGTGCAAATGCTCACAATAGCGGCAGTTGTTGGCTGACAAAGGCAAGTGAGGAAGTAGAACAACCCCAGGCCCACGGGTCCCCATCTGCACCTCAACTTTTCCATCCAGGAAGGCGGCAGATTTGAGGAAGCTACGAATGAATGTCCATAAAGTGAATTCTGCCTCAAAAGCCATTCTGTTCTCAATTTGTTACCATTTGCCCAAAATGTAAGAAGATGGAGTTATGTGGGAAGTGGAGGCTCTTACCTGAGTTCCATCGCTAAGTCTATGGCTCCCGCTCAGAAGACACGTCGCCCTCTGCCCCGCTGCTGGCACTGCGGTCTTCTTTTCGGGGGGCGTTTCTTTCTTTGCTTGATTCAGAAGGCCCCTTGGCTCTGGTCTTTTCTTTCCTCTGCTGCTGTTTTTCAAGCTTTGACAGCTGATTATAAAAAGTAAAAAGACTTGTTTTACAAACGTAAACATGTGCCTGTATATCCAAACACCTATTACTTCCCATGTAGCAACCACTGGAAGCGCTTCTGTCTGATAAGCCGATGTGCTACAGCGGTTCAGATGTGCCAAATGGCCAGCAACACATTTGTCAGGCACCTGAATTGTTGACATAGATTAGTCATGTGTGTGATCTCTCCGACTTTCCCCACCAATAACTCATCTTGCCGTGTGCTATTTGAAAACGGTCAGCTAACAGGCTTCTCTGACAGGCTGAGAAGAGCCCTATAAATAAAAGTCTTTTATCTGGGGTGTTTTTTTTTTCCCTGATGTTTCTACAGCTTTTTCTAAGCATGCTGTCTTCCTACTTACTGTTTTTTAAAGACTGATCAAAACACTCCACTATTTGCTGAAGATAACAGAGATGGCTCTGGATAAAGCACATTAAGCACATTTAGACATCATTTCAATTCGCAGTTTATTCTTTGAGACTGAACTTATCCACAGCCAAAACCCCAAGTGTTCCTAGTAGGCCACATGGCGGCTACATAGGGACGCTGGCCATAGGAAGCCCTCTCAGACTTCCTTCAGGCCGGCTGGGGGACATGCCTCTGGCATCCGACTCCAGAGGAACCGGGGTCCACTTCTCCACTGGATATGTCTCCAACTTGTTCAAGGAAACCACAGACTAGACAGTCGAAAGAAACTTAGATCATCTGACACTCAGAGCAATAGCAAGGCCACTCTCAGAAAGGCCTGCTGAGAAACTTGTCAGAGCACATTGGCCAAGTTTGAGCCCACAGGATTTTCTTAGAACAAAAAAGCCATCTGTAACAAAGCCCAAGAGACAGCAACACCCAGTTTCATCTGTCTCCCAGACTAAGACTGCAAACATTTTATAGTTCACATGGAAAGACGGAAGCTTAATTAAGGGCTGGCTTCTCCCTGCCGATCCGTGTCCCACATCCAAACACACAAAGAAAACTCACTATAAGCAACCTGCCATATCATCTCTTGATTATAGACAGACTTTGAGCGGAACCTTTAGATCAATCAACAATCAGCTGCTCTCAATTTGGTCTAGAAAACCACATTTATTAATGGTTGAGTTATCTTTTCTACTCCCCATTTACCTGAAAAGCTCTAGTAAACAACGAGGTTGGTTAATAAGCTAAGTAGATTTTGTGAATGAAGACATCACTTCACCTCTAACCCATCAACTCTCCTCCCAGATAACTCCTCTGGATAAATTCTCATTCCTGTGGACAGGAAAGGCTCACAGAAATGAACAATACACTACTGTTTGTGTCAGCAAAAATCCAGAAACAACCTAAATGTCAACTGACAGAAGGATACATAAGTGTAATGTGGTATATACTAAAATAAAGCAATAACATAAAGCCGATCTACATATATCAAAAGGGATAAGTCCTTAAAACCATGTTATGCAAACCAAATTAACTTTCAAAGGCTATATCCAGCAGGATTCCATTTACACAAAACAACACTATATATTGCTAATGGGCTTATGCAGATATGGTATGAACTAGGTGAATACAAACCAAATTCAGTACAATAGTTAACTACGGGAAGACAGAGGGGAGAATGGGAGCACAGTGCAATGAATATACAGGGTTCCCACCATAACTGCCAACTTTTACTGTTATAAACACACAACCAGATATGGAACAGGGCAGCTGGCCAGTGCTAGTATGTGAACTGCTTGCTACTGTCACTTAGACCATTACACCAGTAAAATGCTTGCACTAGAATGTAAACCAACACATAGCTTCCTTCAACAACAAAGTCTTGCTGTCAAAATATGAGCTACTGAACTGTGTACTTGGTGGCATTTTTCTCTGTACTATTCTATCACAGATAAGGGAGGAATTTCCTGCATCTAAGGTGACAGCTTTCCATGCCTATTCCTCTTTTGGTATTAAATACTCCTTTTCTTTATGAAATGATGAAGATAGTAGATGGGGGTCCTTCTATCTTGTTTTTTTTTTTTTTTTTTTGGCAAAATGATCTTGGATTGTACAATGTGAATATACTTACCATTATCTAACTGTATATTTAAAAATGGCTAGGATGTAAACTACCCCAAAAACCAAGAGCACACTTGACACACTCTAAGTTAGCAAATTTGATGGTAAATTATATTTTAAAAATATAAAAAAATAAATAAATAAAATCCTTAAATAGAAAAAAATAGTTAGGATGGTAAATTTTATGTGTATTTTATAAGAATTAAAAAACATTTTATTGTGCTATATATAATTGACATATAATATTATAGGAGTTTCAGGTATACACATAATGATTTGATTTGTATATATTGCAAACTGATCACCACAATGAGTCTAAGAGCCATCACCCAAAAAATTTTGTTAGTGATCTTAGAAAACATAGAGTTGGCACTCCATGCTGGACCCCTCCCAAATTTTTTAAATTTTTTTATATTCCTATTTCATGAAATCCAAACATCTGGAAATCACTGTTCTGCAGTGAACTGTGATAAGTTGCCTTCTGCTGCCAGCAGCTTACATTTACATCAGTGTCTGTGTATGTGTTTACGTATGTATGTATAATAAATATATATATCTATAGACAGATCATACATGTACACATAGAAAATCATGAACATGTTCCAAGTTAGACACAAGAAAGCATGATTTTTATTTTAAAAAGAGACTCTTTCCATTCTGTGTCCCCTCTTTGGAGGTACAGATAGAGAAAATGTGACCATCCCCCGTGACTTAACTAGGCCAAGCCTCCCCCCACTGCTAAGATTCAATCTCATGCAAAGGTCTGTTTGTCCAAACCTGTTCTTCACTTTCTACTCTCAAATGCTGGTGAGAAATCAGACTCCAGGAGAGGGATGGGGAATCATTCCCAATTAAAGCAGGTTTCTCCAAGGCTCCTTGGGTACTTGCAGTGCCTATCTGAGGCTGCACTGGCTCAGAGGTGCCATCAAAAGAGTGTGAGACTAACCAACTTGACAATAAACTATTTGTAAAAAAAAAAAAAAAAAAAAAAAAAAGAGTGTGAGACTGTGGAAACTTCGGTTTGACCTCTCACCCCAACCCGGATGTCCTTTCCCACCACGATCACGCTTGCAAGTCATGTGTGATAATTTTTGAAGTAACAGGCATAGCCCGAGTTTCTATAAAGGATGTGATGCTGATTCTCTTACATGATTTATCTTAATAGAACCCCAACCACATATGGTTCCTTGCCTCAAAATTCTCTGTGAGAACATTGTGAACTAACCTAATAAATTTAAGCCTTTTCTCAGAAAACTTGGAATCCAAGGCAGACAAGGCTTGGAATTTGCATCTCAGGGCAAGAAAGCAGTTAGATTTTTTTTAAAGAAAACAAATGAGAAAGGAAGAAAAAGAAGCAGAAAAGAAATTGGTAATGCATATGGAATTATGTAGAATGTCAACAGCTTTCAAATTCATAGGGAGATGCATGTCAAAGAGAATGTAAACCACTAAAGGCCCTGTGAACACATGACCTACAAACACTGAAATGGAGTACTTTTGGGTTTTTGTTTGTTTGCTTGTTTTTTAATTAACTGATGAGGATGTCCATAATGCATAGGAAACACTGTCCAAACCACACAGGCCATAATGTTATGGAGAGAAATCTAACCTTCCCCTGGGCACAAAGACACTGCCAGGGGCCAGATAACCATCCTATGGCCAACCTGTACCTCTCATGGTAGATCCTGGAAAGTTGGGGGCGGGGGCGAAGTAGCAGGGATGGGAATATCTAGATCCCAAACTCCCCAACTCATGATTCAATCCACTGAGAAAATAAAGGATTTTCTTTGTAGTTAAGATGTCCTTGCTCAAACTGCATGATGTAAGAATAAACTAGTTGAGGGTGTAATATGGAAACCAATTTGACAAAACTATTTGTAAAAAAAAAAAAAAAAAGAATAAACTAGTTGAATATGGATTCTACTATACGGCTTGCAAACCTACATAACCTGAAGGATCAGGCAGGTAGCAAAATGAGGGAAGTAACAAAGCACAAGACAACAGGGCACAGTGGAGACTGCAGCCACACTGGAGAGGACAAGTCCCTCCTAAGGACATTCACATTTCTTTTTAAACATCTGGACACATGTGATGTCAATGGGACAGATATGAGCCACCAGTTATGAGGTTAGGAACCTCCACTTGGCACTTCGACCTGTGTGATCCCATTTGCTCTGAACAATGCAGTAACAGTTGTATTATCATCAATGTCCCACAGAGAAACCACTGTCTGGGTCTGCCTCTTGGTTTTCTGCTCAGGTCATGGTCTTGTAGTTCACAGGATCACTGGGCTCTGTACTGGCAGCACAGAGCCTGCTTGGGGTTCTCTCTCTCCCAATCTTTCTGCTTCTCCCCACAGAAGCTTATCTCTCTGTCTCTTTCTCTCTCTCACTCAAAATAAATAAACTTAAAAAAGAAAAGAAACCACTGTCAGCTGCCAGTACCACAGGTACAGTTGTCTTCCCAGCTTCTTCCTCCCTCCCTGCTGATCCCAGCAACTTGCTACTTCAGAAGTGACAATCTCTGACCCTGCTATCACATGGGCATAGTGATGGAGCTCACAGCCAACAGGACCTGAGGGGGATACAGGGGGCTACAGAGAAAGGTTTATCATCCAGCCTTGTTCCCAGCTTTTAATGTTGAGTTACTGTGTTTCAGCCTTCTGACTTCAACCATCGACACAGAAATGTACAGGCAAAATCTGCAGCAGCTTGTTGCTAGACCTGCATTTGGACTAGTTTCCCTTTAATTTGGCACAGAGGGGGCCTTGAGGTCCCTGTGTATTTTCTAGCAATGAAGACAAGGGCAAGGAAGGATCATATGCTACAGGCAGAGTGCCAACAATTGTCAGCACCCCAGCTTTCTCTGCTTTAAAATGGGGATTATAATATTACCCTTCATACATATCAAGTGCTTAGGATACTGGCTTGTCATGAGTGGACATCACCAACCACATACCTGGTGGACAGTCAGCCCCAGGAAGCCAGGGAGCCTGCTTCGTTTGCCTCTGTGTCCCTCAAACCTAGAATAGGGTAGGACTTGTGGCCAGTGCTCAATATATGTCTTTTTTTTCCCCTAAGTTTATTTATTTATTTTGAGAGAGAAAAGCACAA